>NC_137121.1:28670455-28937955 GCF_949357685.1 Gobio gobio | reverse complement strand
TTCTTCTTCCTCCAAACATGTTTAGTGGAATTATGTCCAAAAAGTTATATTTTGGTCTCATCTGACCACATGACTTTCTCCCATGATCCTCTGGATCATCCAAATGGTCATTGGCAAACTTAAGACAGGCCTGGACATGTGCTGGTTTAAGCAGGGGAACCTTCCGTGCCATGCATGATTTCAAACCATGACGTCTTAGTGTATTACCAACAGTAACCTTGGAAATGGTGGTCCCAGCTCTTTTCAGGTCATTGACCAGCTCCTCCCGTGTAGTTCTGGGCTGATTTCTCACCTTTCTTTGGATCATTGAGACCCCACGAGGTGAGATCTTGCATGTAGCCCCAGTCTGAGGGAGATTGACAGTCATGTTTAGCTTCTTCCATTTTCTAATGATTGCTCCAACAGTGGACCTTTTTTCACCAAGCTGCTTGGCAATTTCCCCTTAGCCCTTTCCAGCCTTGTGGAGGTGTACAATTTTTTTTGTCTCTAGTGTCTTTGGACAGCTCTTTGGTCTTGGCTATGTTAGTAGTTGGATTCTTACTGATTGTATGGGGTGGACAGGTGTCTTTATGCAGCTAACGACCTCAAACAGGTGCATCTAATTTAGGATAATAAATGGAGTGGAGGTGGACATTTTAAAGGCAGACTAACAGGTCTTTGAGGGTCAGAATTCTAGCTGACAGACAGGTGTTCAAATACTTATTTGCAGCTGTATCATACAAATAAATAGTTAAAAAATCATACATTGTGATTTCTGGATTTTTTTTCAAGATTATGTCTCTCACAGTGGACATGCACCTACGATGACAATTGCAGACCCCTCCATGAGTTCTAAGTGGGAGAACTTGTAAAATAGCAGGGTGTTCAAATACTTATTTTCCTCACTGTATATATATTCAAAAATACTCAAAAATTGCAGTAAAATCTAAAAACCATCTAAACAAGCTGTGTTCTAAATTTGAGCTTGATATCTTCACAAATTAGCTTTCAGTAAGATTTGTTTGGGGCGCAGTACCAAAAGTTTCCACTAGATGAAATAGATGCCCGCGAGGAACTTCTTTTTTTTCTGGACCATTTAACCTTTTTGAATCATGTCCATGGTTTTTTGTTGCGTTTACATAGCAAGTGCAAAAGCCTTTATCAAGAATTGTACCATTCCGATGAAGTAATAAATAAAAAAAACACATAACTTTTTGGTCAAGAATGACCAAAGAGCACCAGAGGGTTAAAGGTTATATATGCAGTTATTTTACTGGAAAGTTAAAAAAGTTCAAACAAAAATGCAGCTGTGAGGATATCAGAACTAATTCAGAATTTATATTATATTATAGTGTTCTCCCTCCTAGGTTAATAAAAGTAAAGTTCCCTCAGATAATATTGATACCAAACATTTAGTTAAGAATGTTATTACTTATTTAGCATGAAAATGACTGTGTAAAATAAGCTTTGAAGACAAATCAATAGACACAAGAGGAAAATGAGAGAAAAACATTGAGTTGTTTTTCATGAATAAAGAATAAGCGGTAACACTTTATTTTACAGTGTCCTTGTTGCACGTTACCTGTACTTAGTCAAGTCAAGTCATCTTTATGTATATAGCACTTTTTACAATGCAGATTGTTTCAAAGCAGCTTCACAGTGTCAAGCAGGAAAACAATGCAACAGAATTTGATTCGGCTGTACAGATGCTCTTGAGAAAACGGTGATGTCATCAGCTCATTTCAATTATCATAGAGTAACAATGTGGGCAGATCAGTAATTAAGTTGATGTATTTAATTTAGTTTAGTAATTAAATTTATTTGGATATTTAGTTGAAAATGTAGTGTCCCCAAGAGCAAGCCAAGCCAAAGGCGACAGTGGCAAGGAACCAAAACTCCGTCAGGTGGCATAATGGAGAAAAATAAACCTTGGGAGAAACCAGGCTCACTCTAAAAGCTTTTCAATTTGGGTAGGGCAAATCCAGGCGGAAATGGTCCCAGAGTAATGTAGTGTAAATAAGTTACTTTGTGTAAAACAAATGCCAAAGTGATGCATGTCTCCAGAAAGTAGACATTCTAAGCTTTCAAATGGTACCCCATATGAGGTCAGAGCTCCTCCACAGACATTTAAAATGTAAAGTATATACTTGATGATGTCATTGCCCGTACAGGGTCCGCAGAGTTTAAGAGGTTAAGATAAATCACTTCAGAAAATATATTGGTCATGGAGTCGTTTCACGGCTTTGTTAACGGCACACATTTGAACCATCAACTGTTTCTTACACAACTGGCTTTGATGTTCAGCTGTTGTTTTTCTACTTCCTGTTCGAGCGACGTTGTTCATGTCACTGCTGCACATGGTTCAGTGCTCACCTGTATCTCTGATCCTGTAATGATTAATTATTCAAATCCTGTTTGCCACATTTCTGTGCATTCGACTGGGACATGAAAATGCTTTTGCAGTCAACAGGATGTGATTTATCGCAAAGGATTGTTATTTATTCAAAGCGTGAGGCTAAGTAAGCCAACAGCTTAACGGCAGTCGATCTGATTCGTTTAATCAGTGGTGAAACAATCATAGAAAGGGATCTTTCAACACTTGTGTGATTACATGTGGACCATTTGGTTGTTATTTGCTACTAACCAGCCTTAAAACAAATTATTTTGTCCCTCCTTTACAAGTGCGATCTTTACTCTGAAGTTTTGTTGTGTTTATTTCTCATAGACTTCTTTAATCTTGTTGCATCTGGCCACATATCATTTTTCCCTAAGTGGACCCAAATGTTGCTTTAGGACTCGCCAAAAACATTTCCAGTAAATGTGAGATATATAAAGAATAATTGCAAAAAAGAGACACATTAATGTAATGTGTTAATGTAGTGTGACCAATGTGCGTAAGAACCGGGGAAGCTATGAGTACAGATAATTTCTGAACGTGTAAAATATTCCTTGTGGGGCTGCAGCCATGACTCGCTTTGTCTCTGGACGGCATTAAAAGCCCTTACAGCCAATGAGGATTGGCAGATCTCAATTACACTCACCTTTAAAGAAGCTGTGAACATTTGCATGCAGTCCGGTGAATCATTTCAGACTGTGGGGGTTGCGTTGACTTATGGGAAAACAGACAATGAGTGTGACAACATGTAGTTAAGAATGAGTAGAAAGACAAATGTTGTTGTTTTATGTGGCATTTGATATTTTTTGTGGTTTTGCCACATTGGTCAGACCAGACGTGACACGGATGGGGGAAAGTTGAGTGTTCTTCCAGGTAGTAGAACTGGTCTCCTTTTATCTTAGTCTGACTTTGCCTACCCAAAGACATGTAAAAGCAACCACAAGCCCATCTCTCACAGCTGAATGACAACAACATTAGCGCCCATTTTTGTCTGTGTGTGTTTTAGTCAGGAGTGAATAGACAGTCTTGTGTGGTTTGAAATGAATCATCCAGTCAACATCCGGACTCTGGTTTACATCTGTGAAAGCTGCGCTATGTCAGGAACTGACCAGTAGTGTCTTAACAATGTTCAGCTACATTTTTTGTGGCCTAGCAAACTGGAAATACAGTTTTAGTTGACAACAAACATAGAAAACTCAATCTTTCGAAGTTCGCAAACTTAGGCATGAAATTCAAATTCACTCATTTGTTTTCTAAATGCACGTGTTAAAGGAACACGCCGACTTTTTGTGACTTTAGCTTATTCACCGTATCCCCCAGAGTTAGATAAGTCCATACATACCATTCTCATCTCTGTGCGTGCTATAACTTTGTCTGACGCACCCACCGCTAGCCTAGCTTAGCACAAAGACTGGAGGTAAATGGCTCCAGCTAGCCTACTGCTCAATAAGAGACAAAATAACGGCAACATTTTCCTATTTACATGTTGTGATGTGTATAGTTACATCGTGTACTAAGACCGACGGAAAATAAAAAGTTGCGATTTACTAGACCGATATGTCTAGGAACTATTCTCTCATTCCTGCGTAGTAATCATGGAACTTTGCTGCCGTACCACGGGTGAAGCGGCGCAATGATATTACGCAGCGCCTGAAAATAGTCCCCAGCACGTTCTCTGTGCAAGCAGGTTGTCACGTTCATTATGTTGACAG
Source organism: Gobio gobio (assembly GCF_949357685.1). Classification (NCBI taxonomy): domain Eukaryota; kingdom Metazoa; phylum Chordata; class Actinopteri; order Cypriniformes; family Gobionidae; genus Gobio; species Gobio gobio. The sequence goes on along the minus strand of NC_137121.1, from coordinate 28,933,869 downwards.
AAGTTAGCCTATTTTCAAGCGCTGCGTAATATCATTGCGCCTGCTTCAACCATGGTACAGCAGTACATTTCCATGATTACTACGTAGGAATGGGAGTATAGTTCCTAATATAGTTCCTGATCTGGCGGAAGCTTGATATTTTACTTTGTAAAGTTTTAAATATGGATATTTTTCTTACAAAAACCCATCGCTTTGCTTCAGAAGGCCTTTATTAACCCCCCGGAGCCGTATGGAGTACTTTTATAATGGATGAATGTGCTTTTTTGTGCTTCAAACTCAATGGATGCCATCACTGCCAATATAAAGCTTGGAAACATAAGGATATTTATTAATATAACTATGATTGTGTTCATCAGAAAGAAGAATGTCATATCCACCTAGGATGGCTTGAGGGTGAGTAAATCATGGCATAATTTTCATTTTAAAGTGAACTAATCCTTTACTATTCGAGTCAAGTCACCTTTATTTGTAAGATACAGATAGTTTCGAAGCATCTTCACAGAATGATGCAAATTTTATCAAATGTGAGAAACTTCTGCTGTAAATCAGCTCTACAGAAGACAATAGTAGTGTTGTTGTTATTAGTTAGTCAAATTACTAAATATTAAAGGGTTAGTTCACCCCCAGATGAAAATTCTCCAAACCCAGTCATTCCAAACCCACTCGTTCATCTGTGGAACACAAATGAAGATCTTTTTAATAAAATCTGAGAGATTTCTGTACTCTCCATTGACAGTCCACGCAACTACCACTTTCAAGCCCCAGAAAGGTAGTAAAGACATCATAATCCATGTGGCTCCAGTGGTTTAACCTCAGCGTTGGAGATTCATATTTTGTAAATAAAGTGTTTTGGGGGGTTTTGCCAAACAAAGCACTTGCGTGACCAGGGACGTCATTCACTACCCTCCTAGTTAGACATCAACCTTCTTAGTATTTTTCAATCAATTCATAAACAATACAACAAGAAAAAAAATACAATTATAAAGAATGCCTGTTTTCCCATTAATTTTCCACCTGAGGTGTGTAACAGTGTAAATATATATTTTTTCTGCACAACAATAATTGAATCTTTGATGACTAAATAAGTGCAATTCATCTTTATTCACAAGGTGGCAATGTCTGATACACAATGATGAAGTGACGCAAAAATGGCTCCTCGATTTACAGCAGATCAAGAACTGAACGCAATCAGATATTAGTGTCACTGTCACTTGATGGTGGAGCTGCAGAAGAAGCTGTCAGTGCTCAAAATATTGATTTTGAAGATGTTGAATGATAGTTTGGAGGATATGTTTGAGATGGCGAATATGAGGCAGATGCTGAATGTACTGGGAAATGAGCTCTGACGAGGACAGTGATGATGGTATCTGATCAAACTGAACCCTTCCAAGCTCCAAAAGGTAACAGAATATGCCTTATTTAATTCTTCTCTAATTGTTACTCTATCAAGAGAGTTTTATATTACAAATATGTAATAATGTTCTGAAGATGAATGAACATCTTCCAGATTTACAGATTTGTTATATAAATGTACCATTTATTGTTTACACTTATATTTTTAGATATTTTATTCACTGAATACCAGCTATTTAAATTTTAACTAATTGAATGTTTTGATTATGAAGATGATTTGATGGCACTAACATTTAGTTTTCAAAAGAGTTTGTTGCATCTGCTCTGTATACCTTGGAAACGTAATCTTGTTTTCAAGCAGACTGGTGGGGGAAAAAAATGCATTCTTACTCATGGAAGCCAGCCAATCAGATTACAGCTTGCCATATTGTGAAAGTGCTTTTCAGTTATGTGTGCTCAATGTGTCAGACTGTGTGTGAGCAGTCTCAAACTGAAAATATCCTACGATTGGCCTACTTACAGTCTCCAAACATAAAACCGGGATATGAGAAAGTATTATTACATCGACAAAATTTCTCACATCTGCTTCAAGTACAGAAATGACAGATGGGTTGAAAGACACTATTTATATCATTGATTTCTAGCAGAAAACTTCAAGAGGATCTGTCGGAGTAATCGCACGTTTAATGGATTCCCTCCTAATTGATCAGAAGGGAACAACGCCTCCTTGGTGGTGTGATTTATCTCAATGTTGCGGTAGCCAAGTGCTTATAAAGCCTAGATGACCATCGCAGAAGCCTTGTGCATGTGTGTAAGTGCTTATGCGAACTGTCAAGGGTTTGGCCCACCCACCGGCTGGAGTCCCCAGTTCATTTGTTGAGCGTAGGGGCAAATGTTAAGCCCATCAGTGACCTGGACAGCCTGTTCTCTAGGAAGTTAGTCCTCCTCGAAGCTGTGTTGAATAACTTACTGCAAATAGCTTTTACCAGGCCTTTGTAATCTACTTACCTCTATGAAATATTTTAATTTCCCATGTGGAAGTTTGAAGGTAAGAAATGTTCTGTAGATTACATCCACCCAAGCAGGGGACAGCGGATTATTTGTATATTATAATGGAGCCGATTGTCAAGGGACCGGCTCCAACATACGTTCTCAGAGGGAATGCGGGCATGTTGGGGTTTATTTCCCCTGCACTATAGTCGAGGTGCAAAATTATTGGCTAGATCATCAACCTGAAATTCGGCTAAGAGGATTAAGATTCTTTACACTGTTCAGTGGCTCAGCCGGCGTTTGGATTACCTGCACCTCAGACTTACTGTACGAAGTTGGAAAATAAACCTTGATAAAGATCCAGGGGCCAAACAAAGCAAACTCATTACCTGCAATGCTGAAATTATGAAATTTCTGCTACTTCTGCAACCCTTAATTATCCCTAGAAAACTGAGGTGTAGGCAGGTTTGCTTTGTTTTGACTAAGACATAAATTGACGTATTCAAAATATGGACCTTTGGTGATTTATCTCCTGAATTTCCCGAGACCGTAAGATCTTGTTGCAAAGTACTTTTTTGTTTTGCAGAAAAATCCTCTTCGGCGTGATTACAGGAGATTTGGTTTTCTAAGACGTCCAAGTCACAGGTAATTCCGCCAAGCAGACAATAAACACAACAAAGGCATAGTTTCCAAAGAAAATCCATTTGAGCCTTGCCCAAAGGAGATCTCAGAGTCTCCTGGAAAAGACTTCTCTTCTGATACCTCGGAGAGTTTGCGGACGCAGCGGGAGCCGCGAGTGGCCGCGGCCGGAGCCAAGGACAAAAGATCAAACTAAGAGAACCACACATGACCTGATGAAAACAACAGCTTCATTGTGCGGCGGGCGTCCTTATCGGGACCCCCTCTCATTTGCTGCTTCCTCCTTTTCCTCCCCCACTTTCTGCGTTTTTCATGTGGTAACAAATGTATAAGGAAGCAATGGTTTGAAAGATTCTTCGGTTGGGGAAAAAAAACTCGATTTGAAGCTTTGTAATTGAAAACACACATTGAGTCAGAGAAGCTGAGCTACCAGGGGAGGGCAGAGAAAGCCCCAATGAACAAAGGTTTGAATTGCGAAAGAGACAAACTAGACTCTGCGTGACATCTGACTAAATACTCTCATTGTTTTTCTCCCCAAAAACAAGTATCGCATAACCAGCGGAGGGAGAGGGATGTCTGCCGAGCCCAGACCTGCTGCCTTGACTTCCCCCCAGCGAGCTTCAGAAACAATCCGTCCGGCGAACGTGCCCTTGAAAACTGTTTATCCGTCTGACTCTGTGCAACAATATAAACTTGTGAACCGTGTTTTGGAAGCATCTGTGTTTTTCAAAAGCTATGAATGGTTTCAGACCTCCTTCAAGGAAGGTTTAAGCCCTCAAAGTTAGATAATAGGGTAAGTCACAAGTGTTTATATTGTAGCGGTTGCATCAATCTGTTGCACATTGCTGGAGAGGCATAACAGGACACTGACTCTGAGCTTAAATTTCATGGATATTGGTTCCAGATTTAGTTCATTCATGGAGCTACGACTCAAATCGCGCGGCTTGTTAAGGAGAGGGGTGCTATTTTCAAAGCGATTAGACCTGTAATTTTCGCCTGCTGGACGATAAAACTCTGTAACTAGAGACCAGAGTTTCATAGAGACACATGGAGTGTGGGCTTTTCTTACTCAGGGCTGAAAACAACGCTAGCAACACCTTAGCAACCAGTCAGAATCTCTTAGCAAATACGGGGAAAGCTGACAGGCCAACAACAACATTTTTTTTTTTTCTTTTAGTTTATATTTTTGCATGGAGGCCAAAGGAAATGCAATCAGTCAATCAATTAATCCATCAATCAATCACATTTAGATTTCTATTTTATTTATTTTCTTAAAGGTGAACTATGTAGGATTTTTGCAGTAAAACATCCAGAAACCACCAGGCCAGTGTTATATATTTTGTTCAGTTGAGTACCTAGAATATCCCAAATGTTTTCAACTATTTGTAAATCGTGAGAAAATTTCTATTTTAACCAAGGAGCCGGGACGTGTGGGCTATGCGTGTGAGGGAGTCGCCTGTCGATTGCGTCATATCTGCGTCACCCTCGGTCTCCGGTTTTATTCAGTGAAACACTTTACTCTTACTGCAGTGTGAACAAGTGTCATAGCAGCCGCCGAGCGAACATCATAACTTCCTTTTCAACACACTCAGATATATCTAATACGATAAACAGAGCTGCGTTACCTCACACTCAGCACTGGAGAAGAGGAAGTGCCGCCGGCAACCGTGTCATAATAACAGTCCCACTCTTCAATCGCTCCTGCGGCCTTGCTCAGCTCCACAACACTCGCTCCTGCTCTGCTTCAGACTACAGTAATGTTAATAATCGCATCCATGAACATGATTTCTGCCCGAGTCCTATCCTGACTGTTTCCCACCGGCTGTGAGGTGAAGACCACATGTCCCGAGATTCTGCGCTCAAACGTGGCGTCATCAAACTACGCCTTTGTTTTGAACAGGCGACCTCTAGTGGACGGAAAAGTTACATAGTGTAGCTTTAATTCTTATTTTTTTGGCTGATATAAATAAAAAATGTCAGGGTGATACAACCTTCCAGATATTATGACGAAAAAAAGCCTCATTAAAAGAATGAAAATCTTGAAAAGAATTGTTTAAATAGTTTGACATAATCTCTTATTTAATTTGTTTGTAATACTTGTTTTACAATTTAGTTGTTGTTTTTCTCTAAAAACATGAGAGGAGTATATGCAGTATATTGAAAGGAATATCATGCAGGTCAAAAAGTCTCTTAAAATATAATTTAAAAATAAATTTAAGATAATTTGGAGAGGATTTCAAATTTAGATTTTGTTTTGTTTTGTGTTTTGTTTTGTGTTAAACAAAATAAAAAAATAAAAATAAAATAAAAAAACAAAAGAAAGTCCCGCACACTATTTACTTACAAAAGTATCAAAAATGGCTTTATTTGCAACATTTCGGTCCCATGACCTTCATCAGGCATATACACGTACATAGAAAATTTGCTTACTTTTGACTCAATAGTCTTTCTTCTTGTTCTTTTATTTATTTATAAAGCACCTTTAACACAACTCATGGTTGACCCAAAGTGCTTTACAATAAACGTATAATCAGACAAAATATTAAGACAATACAGTAGATAAGTTATACCTGGTTAAAAGCTTTGAAAATGTCTTTACGCAAGTTCTTAAAATTAGGTAAAGAGGAAGCCATTATAAGAGAAATTGGTAAGTTATTCCAGAGACTAGGACCACCAACAGCGAAAGCTCAACACCTCTGCAGTTTTAACCATACTTGTAGTTCATTTAGATTTTTTGTTTTTATGTTGCAAAGGAAGATATAACTCTGCGACATCACCACAAAGATGAAATTACACTCCATATTTCTTAAAAATAGCACCCATAGGCAACATAGGATACACCGATCAGGCATAACATAATGAACAGGTGAAGTGAATAACACTGATTATCTCTTCATCACGGCACCTGTTAGTGGATGGGACAAGCGTAAGGATTTGAGCGAGTTTGACAAGGTCCAAATTGTAATGTCTAGCCCAGTGGTTTTCAAACATGTCCTGGAGGCATATACAAAATGTGCAGGGCTGGGGTGTCTCCAGGACAGGTTTGAAAACCACTGGGCTAGACGACTGGGTCAGAGCATCTCCAAAACTGCAGCTCTTGTGGGGTGTTCCCGGTTTGCAGTGGTCAGTGTCTATCAAAAGTGCTCCAAGGAAGGAACAGTGGTGAACTGGCGACAGGGCGACCAAGACTCATTGATGCACGTGGGGAGTGAAGGCTGATCCGTGTGGTCCGATCAAACAGACGAGCTACTGTAGCTCAAATTGCTAAAGAAGTTAATGCTGGTTCTAATAGAAAAGTCTCAGAATATACAGAGCATCACAGTTTGTTGTGTATGTGGCTGCATAGCCGCAGACCAGTCAGGGTGCCCATGCTGACCCCTGTCCACCGCCGAAAGCACCAACAGTGGGCATGTGAGCATCAGAACTGGACCACAGAGCAATGGAAGGTGGCCAGGTCTGATGAATCACGTTTTCTTTTACATCGGGTGCGTGAAAACACAGGTGAAAAGAAATCCAAAGCCCGCTTCCTGTGTTTACGATTTCACTCAACAGTGCTCAAAGCGTCAAATTTGTATCATTTCAGTACCGACTTTATACAGAAGTCGTGGTCACTCTTATACACCATTGACGCCTCTAGAGTCGAGTTGCCGATAGCTTTTTGTATTAATACTCATTCAGTCTTTAAAAAGCTGATTTGTTTTCCCAGGAGACCCGTTTCTTATTTAATTGCCGTTTTGGAGCCCGTTTGCTGACTGAAAGCCTGGTATTTCTTTGGCATATGTCCTGAGATAAATTTTGTTTTTTGTTTTTTCTAAACATCCTATTGAAATGCATGAGTCAGATTTTGAAGATTTGGCAGACCAATGAGACCGCTCATTCCCGCCTCTAAAACGAAGCGCCATTGTAACGTTGGTCTAATTGCCCTGGTATACGCTGGAACTGCGTCTGAAAGGAAGTGGACAAAAGTTCACAGTGGGTCATTTTGGCTTGCTAAGATGAAAGCCGCTTCCATTTTTAATGAGGATTAACCCAAAAGGTCCCTTTTACTCACAACTATGGAGGCTGGCAGTGTCTTATGCATGTCTCCTCTCACACAGAAGTCCCCTGAGCTGTTGGAGGCCCCCACTCCATGTGACCCTCTCCCCCATATTGGGCCATGCGGCCCCCCGCGCATCATACACATCGTGAGTTAAATGAGTTCAGTGCACAAATAGGGCCCTTTCATCCTGGCCTCACAGTCCCATACTTGTTTGGAGGTCAATGTGTCAATTCGTGCAATGAAGGTCCTCCATGATCCTGTGTGTGAAAAGTGTGTTCGAACTCACTTGCTGTGACAAACACTTTCAATTTGCGTGCGTGAAAAACAAATACTAACCCTTGTTTTGCAACAGTGATATGATGAATAATGCATTTGAATGATGTATCAGACGTGACTACGAGTTGCATAAATCGTATAATTGCTCATAAATTTTGATCTTCTCTGATCTTCCCTATGAGTGCAATATCTTTCCTCTTGAGTAAGAGACATCAATTATTCATTTCAAAGAGAAATATAATAACATGAAGGTGGGCTGAAATGTATTCAGTGAAAACAATGTGACATTCATGAATTATTAGCATGGCTTACTAAGGCAAACGGCACTTTTATTGCTCATAATCATAAAGTTATGTGTTTGAACCTCAAATATTCAACATCAACATGTAAATTGACAAAGGGGACCTTTTCATGCAAGAATATAAACTGCCATTTCCTATTAAACCATTCCTTAGCCCATTCTTAACCTTACTCTAACCCGTACTACAATGTCAAACCTAAAACGAATCTTTACCCTCACTTTGGCAATGTTCAAAGAGGAACGTTTTCATCCAGAAAATCGGGTCAGACTGACCCCCAACCCAAACCCCCAGCACACTCACACACTCTCTCTGGATTGAGGGATGGAGTAAAGAAGTGTACAGAAGGGGAGGGGGAGTTTGTTTATGGAGGGAAAGACTTGAATTGCAAATGTTCGCCACAAACACAGACTGACCGGTTGAGATGGATCTATCAATCTAAAAAAATCCAGCATAAACCATCATGAATAACATGTTGGTCCAGGCTGGTTTATGCTGGTTAGAGCTAGTATGGACTCTATATTGACTGAGCTGAGCTGGTTTATTTGGTCCACCAGCACTCCCATGCTGGGGACACCGCTTCCCATGCTGGGGACGAGAAACCAGCAACTAGAATCCCATGCTGGTCCCAGCGTGTAAAACATACCTTATGCTGGTGACCAACAGTGCTGGATTTTTCAGCAGGGTATTTAGAAAAATTCATTACAAGTAGCTTTTCCACAAGCCAAGGTAAATACTGAAATATAGAAGGCAGTGGTTGTGCTGTGGTGTTTTGAAATGAGGAGGCACAGTCCTAACATTTTTTAAATATAACAAAAATTATATCATATATAATACAATGACATAATAGAATTGTATGTTTTTTTTTTTTTTGCACTAACTACACTCTAAAAAAAAAGGTTCTATATGGCACCAAAAATGGTTCTTCGTCATAATCATAGAGGAACCACTTTTGGTGCTATATAGCACCATATCTTAACATGTTCTGTATATGGTAGCGGTGCTATATTAGCCTGGTTTTACCAGACTCTCGTACATTTCATTTGTACATAGAGTCTGGCCACTCTCCATTGACAAGCGTTTACTTCCTTGAAGGCGGGCACTCTGTTGAAGTTTAAAACTATTGGATCTGCCAAGAGTCACTCTGGATCTGCCTAACCAATCACTAACGTTTGGTCGTGACGCATGTCACGCGCCGTTCGCCTTTGATTCTCACATTAACTGAGCACACCACCTCAGTGTAAGTGATAAAACCTTGTGCATTCGGATTGTTATTTATTCACGGTGGAGAGGAGAGTTTTGTGTTCGGAACGCGCTGCTCTCGTGGTGCATATCTCGTGCAATCATAACATGATTGTATATGCTGTCAATAAAATGTCATATGCTTGGTATGATAAGAATAAATGCTGCCGTGCCGTGAATAACAGCCCAATTCAAATGTTTACGTGCTTTTCTTCTTTTATTTTTTGAGCGGTGATGAAATATTTTGCTCTTGTAAACACTTGCCAGTATTTAAATAAATACAAGTCTAGAAATGCAAATTACAGCTCACGCAACCGCGCAGTGCTCTGCAGGGGTCTATAAAGGATATAAACAGTGAGTTTTGAAGTGATATATTCTTGAAAACTCAGAGATGTGGATTCGGACAGCAATTACATTACCACACGACCTTGGTGTTTGTCAAAAGCAGTCGATAATTCAGCCTGGGGTTTTTCTCGCGGGTGGTGGGAGACGGACGGCTTCAGCAACTCCTTCACCACTAACGGAGCGAACTTAATACATTTCCCGGACCACAACATCAGCAGTACAGCAGTGATTGTTCTTGCTCCGTGTAACGGGAGTTCGTTTGTTCAGGGAAGAAGGAGGCGGGAACCGGCGAACGTTTAACAACTTTTAATAAAATAATAAACACAAAATGAAAGTAAAAGCGGCAGCCCCTCACGGACGACTGCCGCGCACAAACATAACAAAACCCAACTTAAAATCCAGGCCTGGTCCTCTCTCGTCCTTCACCGGTGTCGCTCGTCCTTATATGTGTCCGTGCTCCCTCATGAGAGGACTCGAGACCGGTGTGTCTCAATCACTTACACCGGTGTCACTCGCTCGTCCACCTCGCCACACTCCGGTTTTAACTTCTGGACATTCGTCAGCGCTGCCACACACTCGCATCTTTCACCGCCGCCATTAATGAACTACAACTCAAACTAGCGCACGACATCAACGTCATCGCTCTCAGCCACTCCCTCTGTTCGCTGATTGGACCGGTAAAAAATTGTTCGGGGGAAAACCTAAGCATACACCGCAGTCCCAGACGTAGTACTGAAGGAAAATGAAAATTGAGCGGAAGTACGTAGGAGGGCGGAGCCAGGCTAGTGCTATATAGCACCTTAGTCAAAGAACCGGTGAAGAACCACTGAAGAACCACTGAAGCACCAAAATTGGTGCTATATAGCACTTAAAAAGGTTCCCCTATGATTACGAGCCAAGAACCATTTTTGGTGCCATATAGAACCTTTTTTTTAGATTGTATGTAATGTTCTATTTATTAAAACCAAGTATAGTATAAATTCATCAAGTGTTTTTACACATTTTTACATTTATTCCAAAATAATAACTAAAGGTAGTAACAATTATAAATATATTATTTGCGAACTAATGGTCAGTTTTTCTTTTTAATAATCAACTTATTTTCATCATTCATCAAGCTTGTACACTCTGGTCACAGACTGGTCACTTTAATTTCCCCAAGCTGATTGCTCACTAAAACCCCCCACAGTCATCATGTTTTTTAGGCCACTTAAAGTTTGATTTTGACGTGACATAAAGAGGGGAAATGGCTGAGTTGTTTACTTGCTTTTAAATTATTCTTCCCATTAATGCCATGGGCCCTATTTTAATGATCTGAAGCACATGGCGCAGGTGCACTTAGGGCGTGTCCGAATCCACTTTTGCTAGTTTAATGACAGAAAAAATTGAAAGGGTTGTACCTAGTCTCTTAATGAGTCATGGGTGTGTTTTGGGCGTAACGTGCAATAAACCAATCAGAGTCTCATCTCCCATTCCCTTTAAAAGCCAGTTGCGCTTGCGCCATGGCGGATTCGCGATGAACGTTTCTCCAGAGAGGAATCCTTTTATTTTTAATATTTAAAATATCTTTGTTTGCTGCTGTTCGTCCCTGTGTGTGTAACAAGCAGAGTGTATGCGTGTTGTGCACCCACCTATAGTCGCATAATACTAACGCACCCTTTAAATGACACCCAAAAAAAAATTAAGTTGCATCAAAATAGCAACGCACCAACAATGCGCCTGAACACAGACCAGCACACCCTTGAGCGAACAGATGGGCACGAGTGCATTTGCTGAAACTAGCAAAAAACACTTGCATCGCATTGCGCCGGGTGTATGATAGGGCCCCATGTCTTCATTCAAGCCGATAATAATGCACACAAAAACAAGAAGCGGGGTTTATCGCATGAACCAATCATATCCAATCATAACCGTTCATATTGAATTATAGCGCGAAGGAGGCATTGCCTCCTCTCATGTGACTTTCACTCTCAATTACCCCCCACTAAACCCACCGCACGCTTTAGGGTGTCTGTTTGTAGTCAATGGGATCAGAGGAGCCACCTGAGGGTGTCTCTGTTGGGCAGTGTTACTTTATAAAAACGAGTGATTTTAATGTCACATTTTGTAATATTTGCGTTGTTTTTGATTATTTTCTTATCCAGTTTTTTTGAGGAGACACTGCCTCCCTTGCCTCCTTGGAAGAAATGCCTGTGATAGATGATGTGTAACAGGTATAGAAATTACACTCTTAAATATATGTATCATTAAGTAGAATTAACACAAAATTGCTCATTTACCTGATCTGGCTGAGTGCTTTCCCTTTAATTGTTGTGATGTCATGATCAACATAACTTCCTGTTCTGTCTCCTCCTCTTCCTTTTTGCATTGTAACTGCATGGGAGAGGTAGGTTTCTTTTGATTTCCTGATAATTTTATTTAATCTTTATTGTAATTATTGCTTTTATATTTATATTTTCACTCCAATTCATGTGTTTGATGTTATTTTACTTACCTGTGATTATTTTGGCTATTTTACTTTTTTTTTTATTTATATTTTAGTTTCAAAACTGCTCTTCAGAATCCTATGGGTGAAGTCACGGACACTACGTCCATATATTTTTTTTTTTTTTTACAGTTTATGCGATAATTACATAATAAATTTCACAAATATTTCACCATTTAAAGATTACTAAAAGTACATACTGAGTTACTTATCTTTGTCATAGAATATACTTGTTTGTTCACAGATTGAACGTTTAATTTCAAGGTCTGAGGTGAATTATATATTGTTGTTTTTAGTACGACTACGTTACAAAGCTGGGAGCACTAAATTATATTTACACGCTTTTAACATTAGATAAAGCACATAGACACTACCTGAGATTATCATTGCCATGTTTTGTGTTGTTGTTCCAGCTGGTTAAGACAAAAACATGGAAAAGATACATTTTATCGGGTGTAGTTAGGACACAGTGTAAGTGTACATCTTTATTTTATAGATAACATTAAGGACAATTCCACTCAATGGAGCTGCTTATATTTTTGTTTTATATCAGGTATGCTTTCTATGATTTACTATTTTCTTGTATAATGTCTTTTCTCAGTTTATGTTTCATTTTTGCCACTTTTGCATTGTAACTGCAAGGGATATCTGCATATCTGAACTGATATGCAGAAGGTTGCTGGTTCGATCCCAGCGGTCACCACCAGTGTGTCCTTGAGCAAGGCACTTTACTCCATGTTGCTCCAGGGGGATTGTCCCTGTAATAAGGGCACTGTAAGTCGCTTTGGATAAAAGCGTCTGCCAAATGCATAAATGTAAATGTAATGTAAATGGAGAGATAACATTAAGGACAATTCCACTCAAAGAGGCTGCTTATATTTGTGTTCACTGGACTAAAAGATCCAGTGAAACTGCTGCCTGTTGCTCCAAGTCTGATTATCCAAAAACTCCACAAAGCTACACAGCGCAGACTAAAGTGTTTTACAATTAGGAGCCGCCGTGTACAGATGCATGGTGTCACAAACACAAAACACCATCTTAGAGAACACATGACACTAAAATGAAACCCAAACAAACAGCCGTCCCTTCATTGCTCCGCCCCCAAATGCATGAACGTGCAATGCAAGACTGAATGTCTCTTTATCATAGCTGAGTGGAGCAGCAAAATGATGCTTCACTAAAAATAAAATGAAGATGACACACTAATGACAGGGAAGAACAAAAAAATAAACATACAGTACTCAAGAGTATGTAGAAGCAAGAGTTGGTTGTTAGTCGCCAAACAATGACACTCAAAACTGTCCTGTTGCTATCTTACATTACAACAACATCATATCTTGGTTCTGTGATAGCAAAATCAATCTTACTCACATATTCAGGCCTTCCTGCTTAGGTCTCTCAAGCGCTGGAAAGCGTTTCTAATATTAACACGGGTCCTAAAGCTCTTGTTTGTTCATAACCCTTATTTTTCCAGTGATATTCCTCTATCCTTTTGTCAAGATTTCACCGGCGGATGGAGGCCAGAAGTGAAGAGGGTAACCGCCCCGGTAAGTTTAGGAAGATTTTTTGTGCCACGCGGTGAAAGTCCCACAATAAATCTGCAAAATAAAACAAACAAAACAACATTTTGTATATTTACAACAAGATCCACTAAATCAAAAACATCTGGGGCCATAGTCACAAAACATTTACATTTGAACTCTAGGTAAGGAGCTGAAACCAAATTTGAATAAGGAATAGGGAGAAGTCTTAAGCTAAGAGTTGCTATGGATGGTAACACACTTACGAACTATGCCCACATTGATTGGCTGATGGGGGAAGGGTATCTGTCAGTGATTTAAAGGGGATGTCTAATACTATTTCATGACTTATTTTTTACACTGTTAAAGAGTTGGATTCTCATGCTAAACATGGCCAACATTTAAAAAATATTCTGTGCCAAATACACTCCTTCAGGATTCGAACAAGTTTCGGAAAGTTGTTTTTTTTAATATGGCCCTTTATGAAGTCATAAAGGGCGGAGATTTTAAAGATTTTAAAAGGTAGGCTTTCACTAATTAAACAAGTACTGTATATGTTCAGCTAATTGTCAGCCTCTTATGCTGCGTTCATACCAAACGCGAATAGTGCGTAAGGAGCGAGTGATTTCAATGTTAAGTCAAATGGAAATGTGCATTGACGCGTGTCTGGAGGTCCTGCACGATAGATGCATTTCACGCGGCGCGATGGACGCAATTGACCTATCGGTAAGCCCCGCCCCCCTTAGTAACTGTTGCTAACTCGGACAAACAAACGGAGTTGCTATATCTTACAATGTACAGCTGTCAGTGTGAAAACCTTATCCCAAGATGTTTTTGAACACAGAATGTAGTGTATACCCCGTCCGAATGATGGCCAAACTTTACTGATGGTTTATGAAGTTTATTACATCGTTTTTCACTCAAAAAATAATCGTAAGAGCTGAACAAACAAAGCATATGTGCGCCTTAACGTCTCATTCACAAACTCTCTCTCTCTAGCCCTCTCTCTGTGGCATTACCATTAACATACACAGCAAATTACACAAAAACACTCACAGTAAACAAACATATACACAGACCTTTTGTCTTTTGGGGGTGCAGTTAATAACTGGTGAACTTTGTATCTGCAAAAACAACTCCGATAAACTGCGTGCGAGCTCTCCCTTTACTACCCGTAGACAATAACACCCGTCAAAATAGTAGTCCTCCTTATAAGACAGATAATGCAGACCTTTAAACATATCTAAACTCACAGAAATAAAATGGGAATAAAATAAATATGGTGAGATTAATTTGGAAGCGATGGTTTACTGATCTCAATGCAAACGGGAGAAGCCTATTGTTACAATCGCAGATGATAACATCCAGGATCAACACTGTTCATGTACCGCAGGGTAAGATTACATAAATTCACATTTAATCAGTTTAATAATATGGAGAGACGCACTGAAATGTAGACCTTCGTGTTTCTGACCTACATGCATGAGAACAGTTAGTTATAGTTAGTCGGTTTGTACGTTAGGAATTACTAACTTTAATAGAAACTTAATTAGAGTATGACAACCAGAAAATCCTCTCAGGATCCCTGGAATCAGTGTTGCAGTACCTCAGGCACGACGTTTACCATTTTTGTAGCATAAACACCATCAACCGATGACAGCTTCGGATTTTCCAATGCATCTCTATGGCGCTAACACCTAAAGATGTCCGAGTTCCGGTCCCAGCGCAACTGATACTCAACTGCCATTGGCTCATCGGTGTTCGATGGAAGGGGCTTACGATAGGTCAATTCCGCCTCATTCGCGCGTCCAGTTCGCGAGAATGATGTGAATTGGACGCAAATTGAGTGTCTTGCGCATTATGCGAGAGTTTTGCTTTTTGTGCATTCTCGCGTATGAAGCAAATTCGTGTCTGACGGCGAGTTGAAAAATCTGAACTTTGGCGTCAACTTTGGCGCTGCTGTCACGTGGTAAAGAAACCCTGCATAATTAAAAAATACTACTATTGTGTTATGTAGTTTTAAGACTTTTTCAGGTGGGAATGTAGTTGTTTAAAGCTCAAATCTGTGGTTTATTTATAAAGAGAGCGCCTATTACAAAAAATAATCTTGTGTTTGTGAAGTTGTGAGATCCAGGCAATCACTGGGTGCTTTGCTCTCATTAACCCCGGCGAGAGCAGCCTTTCCTCGGCTAGTCCTTCTGACGTTTGCCGCTGGCTCTGATGTCCTGTAGTGGTTCGTCTTTTGTGGATCTAACGGGCGATCTTTGGTGTCATGAATCTATCATTTGTTGTCTGCCAAATCGTTTTGACTGAGGGCAAAGAGAAGTTTCATAACTGAATTTTTTAAGGATATTTAAATATACATGCAGTGAAGATAATATAGGAGTTGCCTGGACCACATTCGTGTGGCTATTAATATTTAATATACAACCCCAAATCAGAAAAAGTTGGGACAGTATGGAAAACGCAAAAAAAAAAAAAGAAGTGATTTATACATTTACTTTGACTTGTATTTCATTGCAGACAATATGAACAAAAAATATTTCATGTTTTGTCTGGTCAAGTTCATGTCATTTGTAAATATGCATCCTTTCCTGTCATTCAGACCTGCAACACATTTAAAAAAAAGTTGGGACAGTAAAGCATTTACCACTTTGTAATGTTGCCATTCCTTTTCACAACACTTAAAAGACGTTTAGGGACTGAAGACACCAAGTGATGAAGTGTTTCAGGTGTAATTTTGTCCCATTCTTCCTGCAAACAAGTCTTAAGGTGGGCAACAGTACGGGGTCTTCGTTGTCGCATTTTGTGCTACATTTACATTTATGCATTTGGCAGACGCTTTTATCCAAAGCGACTTACAGTGCCCTTATTACAGGGACAATCCCCCTGGAGCAACATGGAGTAAAGTGCCTTGCTCAAGGACACACTGGTGGTGACCGCTGGGATTGAACCAGCAACCTTCGGTGTATCAGTTCCATGGTTTAACCCACTGGACCACCATCTCACATTGTGCTTCAAAATGCGCCACACATTCTCTATTGGAGACAGGTCGGGACTGCAGGCAGGCCAGTCAAGTACCCGTAACCTCTTCCTCCGCAGCCAGGACTTTGTAATGTGTGCAGAATGTGGTTTTGTATTGTCTTGTTGAAATATGCATGGACGTCCCTGGAAAAAATGTCTTCTTGAAGGCATCATATTATGCTCCAAAATCTCTATGTACTTTTCAGCATTAATGGTGCCTTCACAGAAGTGCAAGTTACCTTTGCCAAGGGCACTGACACAAACCCATACCATGACAGACCCTGGCTTTTGGACTTGTTGCTGGTAACAGTCTGGATGATCCTTTTCTTCTTTGGTCCGGAGCACACGGCGTCCATTCCTCCCAAAAAATACCTGAAATACTGATTCATCTGACCACAGGACACGTTTCCACTGTGTGATGGTCCACCCCGGGTGCCTCCGAGCCCATAGAAGTCGACGGCGCTTCTGGACACTGTTAACATAGGGCTTCCTTTTGGCACAGTACAGTTTTAACTGGCATTTGTGGATGTTACTACGTATTGTGGTACTTGACAAAGGTTTGCCAAAGTAGTCCTGAGCCCATGTGGTGATATCGCTTATAGATGAATGACGATTCTTGATGCAGTGCCACCTGAGGGATCGGAGATCATGGTTGTTCAGCTTAGGCTTGCGCCCTTGTCCTTTACGCACTGAAATTCCTCCAGATTCCTTGAATCTTTTAATTATGTTATGCACTGTTGAATGTGAAATATCCAAATATCTTCCTATCTTTCTTTGAGGAACATTGTTTTTAAACATTTCAATAATTTTCTCACGTATTTGTTGGCAAACTGGCGATCCTCGGCCCATCTTTGCTCCTAAAGGATTAGACCTTTCTTGGATGCTGCTTTTGTACCAGATCATAATTACAATCACCTGTTGACATCACCTGTTTCAAATCACATCATTATTTAACCATTTTACCTCATTACTAGCCCTAAATTGCTCCTGTCCCAACTTTTTTTGTGTTGCAGGTCTGAATGACAGGAAAGGATGCATATTTACAAATGACATGAAGTTGACCAGAAAAAACATGAAATATTTTTTGTTCATATTGTCTGCAATGAAATACAAGTCAAAGTAAATTTAGAAATCACTTCTTTTTTTTTGCGTTTTCCATACTGTCCCAACTTTTTCTGATTTGGGGTTGTATATTTTTAATGAAAATGAAAAGAGGCAGAGTGGTGTTTTATGACATATTTCTATTAGAGCGTCTTGAACGCGTGTCTATTTCGCTTCAAACACTCAATTTATACGCGCGTCGAATTCACTGTGGACGCGCAAATGAATGCAAAATGTTCAAGGGTCCAACTAGACGCGGTAGACGCGATTTTGACGCTCTATTCACGTTTGGTGTGAACGCAGCATTACATGTCTGCATCTCGAGGGATTGCAGAATTCCAGTGACAAATTCGGGGGGAGGACTATCTAATCAGCTCGAGAGGAAGCGTATATACAGAATACACAGCCTACTCACCTAGTTACCTTGACAGTTTTCTGCATCCCTCCGCCACGCCGACTCCTCGCTCTCTGCCCAGCCAGGGATACGGGCTGGGTTTGGGCTAAATTCCAAACTCTGAGCCCTCAATCCCCTTGGACAACATGATTTATTTTACTCTTTACTCTATCCGATCCATTGTAAGTGTTAACTCGTGAAACAACTGCCACAGGTAATCAGACATTATTATATTTTTTCAAATATTTTTTTTATTAAAGATTAATTTTTGACATATCTGTCTTTTTATTATGATAGGAAAGTGAGCAGACAGGAAGCGAAGTGGGAAAAAGAAAGAGGAGAAAGGTCTCCAACTCGGTTCACCCGAGCTGCCAACAAGGGTATCAGTGCAGATGAAGGTGGACACCAAATCTTGAACTGAATATTCAACTAAATTTTCAACTAAATTACTGATCTGCCCGCATTGTCACTAAATGATAATTGAAATGAGCTGGATAACATCAGCGGCTGTACAGCTGAATCAAGTTCTGTTGTATTATTTTCCTGTCTAACACTGTGAAGCTGCTTTGAAACAATCAGCATTGTAAAATGCGCTATATAAATAAAGGTGACTTGACTTGACGATGGGACATTATTTTCAATATTTTATTCTCCATCATTCAATGCAAATTGCCTATACATAAATTAAGTTTTATGTTATGTAATCGCAGATTAAAACCTACAAATTAAAATATTTATTGCATTTATGAAGAAAAGGCTCAGCACTGTTGCCTCAATGGTGTACAGTGTCTTTGGGCGGATATCTGAGGTGGATTGCAAAAGTCCTCTTGACTACCCCTAATTTTTCATAGATTTACGAGCTGGTTTTAGCGCTAAAATACTTTGTGAAATACTCTTAGAGCAAAAATTTAGGAGTCCCAAAATGAGGACTGACATAGCCATTATTTTTATCCTAAAAAATTGTTTTATCCTAGTTTATCCTAAATCGGCTAGTTAGGAGCTACTTTTAGCCTTAAGATGTTTGTGAATATGGCCACTGATCAGTGTATACAACAAGCACTACTACCCACTACTACCACCTGTGCTTCTGCAGACATTTCATTGGCTTGATTCCTCTCCCTGGACCGTCCCACTCTAAAGACAAGTATGCTTCACATAAATCACACACATAAACCGATCAGGCAGAACATTATAAAAGGAGGAAGTAAATATCACTGATTATCTCTTCATCACAGCACCTGTTAGTGGGTGGGATATATTAGGCAGCAAGTGAACATTTTGTCCTCAGAGTTGATGAGTTGGAAGCATGAAAAATGGATTTGAGCGAGTTTGACAAGGGCCAAATTGTGATGGCTAGACGACTCGGACAGATCATCTCCAAAAGATGTCAGTATCTATCAAAAGTGCTCCAAGGAAGGAACAGTGGTGAACTGGCGACAGGGTCATGGGCGGTCAAGGCTCATTGATGCATGTGGGGAGTAAAGGCTAAACCGTGTGGTCCGATCAAACAGACGAGCTCCTGTCGCTCAAATTGTTCAAGAAGTTATTGCTAGTTCTGATAGAAAGGTGTCAGAATACACAGTGCATCGCAGTTTTTTTGAGTATGGGGGTGCATAGCCGTAGACCAGTCAGGGTGTGATGAATCATATATTCTTTTACATCACGTGGATGTGTGTTGCATACCTGGGGAACACATGACACCTGGATGCACTATGGGAAGAAGGCAAGCCGGCGGAGGCAGTGATGCTTTGGGCAATGTTCTGCTGGGAAACCTTGGGTCCTGCCATCCATGTGGATGTTACTTTGACACGTACCACCTACCTAAGGGTTGTTGCAGACCATGTACACCCTTTCATGGAAACGGTATTCCCTGGTGGCTGTGGCCTCTTTTAACAGGATAATGTGCCCTGCCACAAAGCAAAAATGGTTCAGGAATGGTTTGAGGGGCACAACAATGAGTTTGAGGTGTTGACTTGGCCTCCAAATTCCCCAGATCTCAATCCAATCGAGCAGCTGTGGGATGGGCTGAACAAACAAGTCTAATCCCTAGAGGCCCCACCTTGCAACTTACAGGACTGAAAGGATCTGTTGTTAACATCTTGGTGCCAGATACCACAGCACACCTTCTGGGGTCTAGTGGAGTCCATGCCTCGATGGGTCAGGGTTGTTTTGGCAGCAACACTATAATTAGGATCGGTGTATTTTCTTTTACACTGATTTTCTTATAATAAAAAAAAAACAAAACATGAATACAATAAATTAAATCTCTGGTTCTAAATCACCGTTTCGACTACTTGATTGGAGTCCACCTGTGGCAAATTTAGTTGATTGGACATGATTTGGAAAGGCACACACCTTTAAATATAAGGTCCCACAGTTAACGGTGCATGTCAGAGCACAAACCAAGCCATGAAGTCCAAGGAATTGTCTGTTGACCTCCAAGACAGGATTGTATCGAGGCACAGATCTGGGGAAGGGGTACAGAAAAAGCACTCCACCAATCAGGCCTGTATGGTAGAGTGGCCAGACGGTACATAACAGCCCACCTGGTGTTTGCCAAAAGGCACCTGAAGGACTCTCAGACCATGAGAAACAAAATGATCTGGTCTGATGAAACATAGATTGAAGTCTGTGGCCTGAATGGCAAGCTTCTTGTCTGGAGGGAACCAGGCACCGCTCATCACATGGCCAATATCATCCCTACATTCAAGCATGGTGGTGGCAGCATCATGCTGTGGGGATGTTTTTCAGCGGCAGGAACTGGGAGACTAGTCAGGAGGATTGAGGGAAAGATGAATGCAGCAATGAACAGAGACATACTTGATGAAAACCTGCTCCAGAGCGCTCTGGACCTCAGATTGGGGCGAAGGTTCATCTTCCAACAGGACAACGACCCTAAGAACACAGACAAAATAACAAAGGAGTGACTCTGGGACAACTCTGTGAATGTCCTTGAGTGGCCCAGTCAGAGCCCAGACTTGAACCCGATTGAATAATCTGATGGAGCTTGAGAGGTTCTGCAAAGTAAAATGGGAGAAACTGCCCAAAAATAGGTGTGCCAAGCTTGTAGCATCATACTCAAAAAGACTTGAGGCTGTAATTGGTGCCAAAAGAGCTTCAACAAAGTATTGAGTAAATGCTGTGTTACATGTGATTTCGTTTTTTTATTTTTAATACATTTGCAAAGATGTCAAACAAACTTCGTTCACGTTGTCATTATGGAGTATTGTTTGTAGAATTTTGAAGAATAAAGCTGTAACATAAACTATTTAAGGCCTTTGTAACCTTCAGAGAACTTGTCTTGAATCATTTTTTTTTTTTTCAAATTTGCAACAAAGCAATTGAGATTTTGATGAAAAAATACGCTGATTCATAATGATTCAAGTGCTTTAAATACTGCCCCAAACACTTTTGGACATATGTATTTTTAATTCTACTGCATTAGAAGTAAAATATCAAAGCAATACCATTGCAAACAAATGCTGTCTTAGCAACCACATGTGTGGTTAACCACATTTATTACGAACATGGTTCACATGTAAAGTGTCTCAAGTGTCCAATACTTTTTGGGGTCACCGTTTGGACCCTGTGAACTACCGGTATGTCTAGTCTGTACATGTGTTTAATTTAGATAATGCAACATTGATTTCAGAAATGGTATTTGTTTTATGTTTTCTGAGAAGCAAGGAACACGGCAGAAGCGTTTAATTGGACTAACACTGAATGTACTAGTCAGGAACACTAGTCTAATTTCCAATAAAACTATGAATAAATCCTTTGAGTAATGGGAAGAGCTCCCTGTTTCCCACAAGGACAAACAGCTTTTGTTTCTCTCATGCATGCTCAGAGGCAAAAGGCCTTTATTGGAAAATCTTTGTGGTGTTTTTCTGAAAGATCAGTAGGACTCATTAAAGAAGTCATTATAAAAGTAGAAAAAAAAGCATATGACACATTGCAGTGCAGACAGATGACCTATTTATGGGTGACTTATAGTGCATCTATAAAACATATAATAGACTTTTCATAGATTACAACTCACAATTGCCATATCCATGAAAGTGGAGGAAAATATGAACTAATCCTGCTCCAATCTGACAGATGTGTGAACTGGAGGACAGTGTGAATAGTTGATAGCCTCAATGTGATATTTGTATGCGATTTCCTGATAACTACAGTTCAAAGCAGATGCCCAGAATTCCAGCTGGTTGAGAGTATCAAACAATAGTTTGCCTTTATTTTAATATGAAATGACAGGAAAGTACTGGGACTATAACATGATGTAACCTGAACTCAAACCCAGGCCTCCATAGCCACGAGGTGCTTCATATGTCTAGAGCAACACTAGTAAGCAACTCTAGTTTGCTTACTTAGGGTAAATCGTATGAACTGAAGGAGAAACCAGCAGGGAATAACTCTGAGAAGGCTGTTCGTTTACCCTGGCCTGCATTAGGAATTTTTGTTGCTAGGCAAAGTTAAACTAAACAAAGGGCAACATTCCAATGTCTGTGATTTACTTTAGTATTTATTGGTGATCCCCCATATATTAATTCTCTTGAACATCACCAACAGGAGTGATTACACACTCGACATTAATTGGTTTAATATCTCAAATCATTTTTTTTGTGTGCTGAAAACCACCTTCACCTAATGGGCCCTGTGAATTTTGAGTTTTGCTGAAATCATTCATAAAAGTGCAAATTTTATTTTATTTTACGTATTTTTTTTACTTAATTATTTTACGATTTTATGAAGATTAGCATAATTACATGTGACAGTTATAAGACTAATAATATCATATTGTAAAACTCCTTAAAAACTTCCTGACCGAAATTTAAAGGGGTCTTATTATCTTATTTTGTTTTCGGGGTGTACTAGAATACAGTCAAACCAAAAATACACCCAATATAATTTTTTGATATTTTTTACTAGTGGGTGCAGGACACTATAGTTAATTTCTGTAAGTGAGGACATCAAAATAAAGGACATATTATACCCAAAAATTCTTCATACAGTGACTACCAGTAAAATTGATAATAAATTTGGGACCAAAATTATTCAGACACTTTGACCTGACCATGTCTTGCTCAAGTGTTTTTTCTTTAATTGCTAATGCGACCTTTTACACCACAGACTGAACAAAATGAAACATTGCTTGATCATAGGTTGACCAAAATTGGTATTATCTAACTGTGTACTTAAATTTAACAGCTGATAGGTTGATTGTAATCCATTACATACCTTCCTATCGTCCTCTTGAGTTCTTTTCATAGTTTATTACTATGAGTTCTTCTCTAGTGTAAATATGAATAAGGATGGCGTCATTTTCAAACCAGTTCGAGCTCAATTCAGACCTTGACAATGTTAATGAATGAGAAGATCCTGCAGAACGGATTTCACAGGACGTTTCAGAGTGGTATGTTTTTTAAATTTTCTTATACATTATAGATACAATGTTATCCACCATTTAATTGTGATGTTTTTTTTACGGTAATGCAAACAGTAATCGATTACAAAACCATGGTTAATCTGTTCTCCATAAAATGTGCAGCACACCGACAAACGTTGGGGTTGTAATGTTCAGGAACCGTGTTTAAAATCATTTTTAACCACTCAAATCAGACTAATTTCTCGAATTATGCTATTACATTATATGATTGTCATTAAGAATATTAATGATATCTGCAAGACATTATGTTGGTTCTGTTCTGTTTACCCTAAGTGGGGTTATCGCTGCTGGCTCTGCTCTTGCCCATGCTAGGCTGCATGGATGCTCTGGGAGTTCTTGCCCAGAACAGAACCATTCCGCCAATCCAAACTGTATGCTAATTGTCAATCAACTTTGACAAAACAGCGTCTCGGGTGGACAAAACAGCGTCTCTTTGACATAGCAACTCTTCTCTAGCGCAGCTCAACCAGGCCTGTCCCCTTTTTGCGGATTCCGTGGGCAGAGATTATTTAAATGAGAAACATTGTGACTTCATAAGATCTGGAAAAAACATGTTGTATTGAAAAGAGGATACTGTTAAATAAAATACCTCCCTTTTGAGTGGACTTTGAGCTTTGAAACCTTGCAGATATTTTTTATGCTCAAACAGCAACATTACACACTAACTACAGTTGAAGAGTTAAAGTGGAAAAGCATAATATGACCCCTTTAAGTTTTTTACTGCATGGGCCTGTTTACACTTCACGTATGGGACAGCTATCCGATCGTGAAAAGACCAGGTGTAAATGCCCTCCGTAACACTTTAGAGACGGATTTAAATTCGATCACTCAAACCTCATTCCAATCAAAACCGGACAATTGTAAATGCATGTGGTTATTGAAACCACATATGTAAACTTTACTCCTCCCAAAATGCTAAAAAAAATATTTTTTATATACCTTATGTAGCCCTGACCAGTGCTGATGCCGCTCATATCTCTTGCTTTAGTTGACGTGAATTGGAATTGAAGATCGAATTTATGTTAGTTTTGCGGAGACATTTATGCAGCCAAATAAACTGTTTTAACAAATCAGATAGCTACCCGATTAGTAAAAACAAATGAAGTGACCAAGTGGAAACCGGCCCAAAATATTGACATTCGTCTATTTGAATCATTCTGAAGTTGAATATTTTCAATGAATCAGTAGATTCAGTTCGCAAAAAACAGTTTGAATGATTCGTTCAGAAATGTCTGATTTCCCTACTATGTAGTAGGCGAGAAACAAATATGTGAAATAGTATTATGTCCAAATTCACAGTATTCACTAAACAGTAGACAAAAAGTACCTGGTTGACCTAATACCGATATTCTGAAATGTGCATTTGATGGACAATTTACTATCCCCTGAGACCATGGTGGAGGATTGGTAAATCACATGACGATATGGCGAATATAGTATGTCTGGGTTTGTAGTATACACATTCATGCTATATAAAACAGGGGTTCTTAACTCTGGCCACTCTCCTGCAGAGTTTAGCGCCAACCCTAATCAAACAAACCTGAACGAACTAATCAAGGTCTTCAGGATTACTGAGTCTGAATCCGAAATCGCCCCCTATACCCTTAAATAGGGCACTATTTGAGGGGACAGCCATTTGTAGTGGTGTCCAAAACCATAGTGGATGTTATTGAGTGCACTCATTCAATCGCACATTGCACCGCAATAACAAGTGTACAGCCGATGCACACACAACGGCTGTCCGAATTCACTCACTTGTTTTCATTCACTCCTTCAAGTGAATTGTATTAGTGGACTGAAGTAAGGAATAGTGATTGAGGGTTTAGGGGGCGATTTCAGATTCAGCCTGAGAGTCCACGGCTCTACCACTGGAGAACGGTAGAGCAATTTGGATTGATCATTAAGCGTGAGCCCAGTGTTGGGGGTAACACATTACAAGTAATGCAAGTTATGTAATCAGATTACTTTTTTCAAGTAACTAGTAAAGTAATGCATTGTGTTTGTACGTAAACAGGATGATTATTGTAGTTCTAGACTAAATGTGAACATGAATTTACTCATCTTTTTTTGCACACAAACAGATTCAGTATTCCTCGAAATGAACAAAAACAGTGAAATGCAAACTCAGAATATTACACAAACATGCAATAATTAAATGTAAAATGACACAAATATACGTTATGTATTTTAGTCTCACGTTATTAACCAATGTCTTTGCTCTTGACCTTTGATGATCCAATTTAACCAAAAATGACTTTAGATAAACCACATTTGTGTTTCCACATTGGTTTCAGTAAGAGTGTTGCACTTTCTTTTCCAGCATCCTATTCTTCAACAATGCAGAATGGCAGCACAGATGAAATGTTTGTTTGAGCTGCGCCCTCTACTGTACAGGTGTGAATTTGCATTTCCTTTTGCATTTGCACTTTTGGTGGTAAAGGGCCTTTACATTTGCCAAAATAGAACTTTTGTTATTGTTATTAAGAAAAATAAGCAAGCCCAGGTGAGAAAATGGAAATCAAAAGTAACGTAACACATTGTCAGCGGACAGAAGGAGACAGCACAGGTAATATAATTCAAACTGGTTTATTTAAGCAGGTGGCAGAGAGTTGGTGAATGAACAGGTGAGTAGATATCTTGAAGATGGATCTGATGAACTTGAATTGTAATAGTCTTCGTCTCTTGCAGATGCTGAGAACGGAACCACAGATGATCTGGATCGCTGAAGACTGAAGAACTGGATGGATGATGACGAAGGTAACTACAGATGCATCTCAGAGGGTGAACAGGTAAGGAGTCAGGTAAGTTGAACGTGTGTAACCAAGTGATCTGTGAGGGGAAGTGTGATGGCTTGTATGGTAAATGGACAGCAACCCTATATAGCGCTTTCAACAGACCCATGGCCATCCAAAACTCTTTACATATTGCCTCACATTCACCCATTCATACACCGACGGCGGTGTCAGTAATGCAAGGCACCATCCAGCTCGTCGGGAGCAGCTGGGGTTAGGTGTCTTGCTCATGGACACCTCTACACTTGGTCAGGTGGAACCGGGGATTCAACCACCAACCTTCCGGTTTGTAGACAACCTACATGAACCACTGAGCCACTGCCGCCCGTCCAGAGTGCTGATAAGTGCGTGCAATTTGAATTCTGGTGAGGGTGAACAAGTGGGTGGAGCTAACAGGTCAGGTGTTGACGATGTTGTTCCCTCTGTGACGCACAGAAGTAACACAATAAGTTACTTTTTAGGGAGTAATGCAATATTGTAGCGCATTACTTTTTCAAATTAACTTCCCCTAACACTTAGTGTGCCCTGATAACCAGTCACATTACAGCCTTGACATCATTGAATTTCTGTCAGAATTGTACTAGTCAATCACTGTTTGTAGATACCATAGAAATGAATAAGAACTGAATCTAACCTGTTGCAAAATTGTTTGTGACATCTCTTATAAAACAGCATTTTTTTTTTCTCGGTGTAAACTCTAACAATAAATAGATCCAAAATGAATGTTTAACCCTTTGACGCGTACAATCACACCGGTGTGATTAGAACGTTCAGTGCATCACGTGACCAACTGCTAAATTCAAATGTGCTTTCGTGCTTTGGCTGGAGTTGAGCCAGAGATGGACGCACTCAGCGCTTGACATATATGACAAATATTCAGTGTTTTCAACCACATAATCTTTATTTTAGGTTTCCGATTTTTAAATACACATAAGTACTAGCAAAACAATACATTTAGAGTGTAAAATACAGACTGATGTCTATGGAAGCGGCAATACCAATCCTTCCAATTATAAACGTACGTGTTTTATTCATATCAGATACACTTTGTTTAGGTAACTATAAAGTTTACTCCATTCTTCACCCACTTCACCAGCCACTTACTTTCATGTATTTAGGGAGAAGTGGATGAATTGACGTGTTCTGACAGATACAGTTCTCTGGATTGCGGTGCAAACTAACATGGTGGCGCCCATCACGCTGGGGGGTCAGCTAGAATATTTTAAACTTAGGCCGGCTACAACACTAGCGTGAGCATGTCAGCTACGTGGCGTGTCCGTTTTTATTTCGGCTACCATGTTAACAGGTTAAAGCTTGCACACTGCATGCCTGCATCTGAAAACGCGTTCATGCTAGAAATAGAACCAATGCCTATTTTTCACGTGACACACAAACGTGTTGGAAGCGTTTCAGGCAAAATTGAATAGGAAAAGATGTTTATATGTAATTTTGACACAAATACATATTAATAAATGACATTGATGTTTGAAAGTATCTAGGTTTTGACAAATACAGAAATTTTGCCGTCAAAACTGCCGACGTTGTCTTTGCTGTATCAGTAGGGTATATACACTCACCGAAAGGATTATTAGGAACACCTGTTCAATTTCTCATTAATGCAATTATCTAATCAAACAATCACATGGCAGTTGCTTCAATGCATTTAGGGGTGTGGTCCTGGTCAAGACAATCTCCTGAACTCCAAACTGAATGTCAGAATGGGAAAGAAAGGTGATTTAAGCAATTTTGAGCGTGGCATGGATGTTGGTGCCAGACGGGCCGTTCTGAGTATTTCACAATATGCTCAGTTACTGGGATTTTCACACACAACCATTTCTAGGGTTTACAAAGAATGGTGTGAAAAGGGAAAAACATCCAGTATGCGGCAGTCCTGTGGGCGAAAATGCCTTGTTGATGCTAGAGGTCAGAGGAGAATGGGCCGACTGATTCAAGCTGATAGAAGAGCAACTTTGACTGAAATAACCACTCGTTACAACCGAGGTATGCAGCAAAGCATTTGTGAAGCCACAACACGCACAACCTTGAGGCGGATGGGCT
The DNA here is from genome assembly GCF_949357685.1 of Gobio gobio. Taxonomy (NCBI): domain Eukaryota; kingdom Metazoa; phylum Chordata; class Actinopteri; order Cypriniformes; family Gobionidae; genus Gobio; species Gobio gobio. The sequence goes on along the minus strand of NC_137121.1, from coordinate 28,905,866 downwards.
ACAACAGCAAAAGACCCCACCGGGTACTACTCATCTCCACTACAAATAGGAAAAAGAGTCTACAATTTGCACGAGCTCACCAAAATTGGACAGTTGAAGACTGGAAAATGTTGCCTGGTCTGATTTCTGTTGAGACATTCAGATGATAGAGTCAGAATTTGGCGTAAACAGAATGAGAACATGGATCCATCATGCCTTGTTACCACTGTGCAGGCTGGTGGTGGTGGTGTAATGGTGTGGGGGATGTTTTCTTGGCACACTTTAGGCCCCTTAGTGCCAATTGGGCATCGTTTAAATGACACGGCCTACCTGAGCATTGTTTCTGACCATGTCCATCCCTTTATGACCACCATGTTCCCATCCTCTGATGGCTACTTCCAGCAGGATAATGCACCATGTCCCAAGGCTCGAATCATTTCAAATTGGTTTCTTGAACATGACAATGAGTTCACTGTACTAAAATGGCCCCCACAGTCCCCAGATCTCAACCCAATAGAGCATCTTTGGGATGTGGTGGAACGGGAGCTTCGTGCCCTGGATGTGCATCCCACAAATCTCCATCAACTGCAAGATGCTATCCTATCAATATGGGCCAACATTTCTAAAGAATGCTTTCAGCACCTTGTTGAATCAATGCCACGTAGAATTAAGGCAGTTCTGAAGGCGAAAGGGGGTCAAACACAGTATTAGTATGGTGTTCCTAATAATCCTTTAGGTGAGAGTATTTATGTTTAACATGAAGTATAGGCCTTTCTTGAATGTCACCTAGCAGCAGCAGCGCCGCGTCAGACACGTTTCTGGTGTGCAAAGACATAGAAAACGCCACGCAGCTGACACACAGCTGACACGCAACAGAAATGCCACGCTCACGCCACGCAGACAGTCTGTAGCCGGCCTTATGTGTGAACAGCAAACATGTTGAAGATAAGCAGAAAGGCTGTTGATTCATTAAATGATGAGCTGTTTTCCCACAAAAGCTTTTTTTATTTATTGTAGTGAAGCCTCACCTTTGTTGAATTATGCTTTTCTTGCTAACCTTTAAGGCAGGTGAGTTTGATCAGGGTTGGAGGTCAATTCTGCTGGATGTTGGACATCGAAGGGCCAGAGTTGAGAACCCTTGATATAGAACAAACTTTTTTAATGGTCGCAAAGTAATTACTTAGTCAAAAGAAGTATACTCAGAGAGTATGAGATTTTGGAAGTAGCCTATTCTGGTTCTTGAGTTCAGCTCGCTGATTCAATGATTCAGTTGCAGCGGTTTACTGAGAGGAAGAGCCTTGGCCAAGCGGTTTACACATGCTCTTCTTGGTGGGTCTGATAATGCTAATCTTTTGAAGAAATAAAAATTTTTTTTGTCTGTGGTGCTACTGTTTTTGGGTTCATTATGTAAAAAATGTTATCCGCTGTTGTCACCAGCATGAGGTATTTTTTGCATGCTGGTTTCTGGTTTGCTGGTCACTTGCAGGGCTGCTGGTGGTCCAGCTACACAAGCTCAGGTTTGCTTGAGAACAGCATGACAATACTGGTCCAACAGCATAAACCAGCCTGGACCAATGTGGAATGCTTGTTTTTGATACTTCATAAAAACAACAGTAATTTATTCATTCTTTTCTCTCATATTTTGTCATATGCCTTTCTTTTTACGTCCAAATTTCTTTCGAGGAGGCACTTCATCCTCAGAGAAAAGTCCCCTGCTAAGTGTGCTGTTGAGTACTTGCATTGTTGAAGATGAAGACCGTTTACCACAAGCTTTTGTTGACATCATGACAGCATTTCCTTTGGCCTTTGTGTCGATCAGTAGCATGGTTCTTTCGAGGGAATGGGCTTGGTAAATCCCACTGGCATTCCCAAGATGTGAGACACAATTAACCATCTAACAACCTCCTCTGTATTCCACTCATCGAAATGTCATTGAGATTCTCTCAGAGTCCAAAAGAGAACAATATGAAGCAACAAATACGTTAATGTGGTCACTTTTAAGGAGATGCTTGAAACAACGCCCTACTGGTGAACTTATAGACGCCAAGGGGTTCAACAGCAATTAGTTGAGTATCTTTTTGTTGGTCCTAATGAACACCACAGTTAATGGCGTCACAAAAGCTTGTTTGCAGTTAAAGACAAAACAGCTTTTATTCTCCCTCACTGGCTCTCTGACCTTGTAAACAAGAAAGCCTTGGCACCCTTTACCCCCTGGGCACCATGATGAAGAGTTCACCAAACCAGGCATATTCCGTGCCTGGTCCTTTAAGGTCATTCCATCCTGACTGGATACATTTTTTTCATCCAAATTCAATTTGGATTTTGCATCATGCATAACATACAAAGCTTAGCTGTCTGAATTCATAAATCTGCAAAGTTTCAGAACCATCATTTTGCATTCAGCCAGAATTCAGAAAAGCACATTTGAATTGGCATAAATGCACACACTCACACACTTCACATACCAACCATCCCCCTCTGTTCGGCGGTTCTGGTGCCTGTGAAAATGCCAGCAGTTATTAAAATTCCTGGATCTGATGTCCAATCATATAGGCCCATTGATCCTCACACAATGAATGTAATGATGGGAAAAATTGGTGTGAAGATCATATGAATAAGACTTCAAGTACTGTTTAAAGGGGCTACGCTTGTATAACACTCATAAATCAGTCATCATTTAATTTACGTCAGCATTTGAACCCTTTATGACCTTTTAGAATTACATCAGTTATTGATACTGTACCATATACATGCATGAAATATACTTTCAGTGTTTTTATGATAAACAACATTTATGATACCATTCATGTCAGATTGAGCTGCTGTTTTGAAATATTTCATTGAAATGAGAGTTTGGCATGCAGTTTTGGAGATTTCTGTATTTCCTCATTCACTGAGACAGGAGTTGCATGTCTGAAAATAGCTGCTCGATTGCAACTATTACATTACATTGCATGTTTCATAACAATTTCAATGTGAAATGTCCAGTGAGGGTCACTAAAAGCGCATTCAGTTTGCTCCGAAGATGAACAGATGAACGTGAATCTGGCAACATTTTAAATGTATACATGTTTCATGTAAAGTCGGATGTTCTTTATGTTATTAAAAAAATAGTCTGGCTCTTTCCAGCTTTATAATGGGAGTGAATGGTAAAAGCCCAAAAAAGCGCATCCATCGATCATAAAAGTAATCCATACGGCTCCAAGGGGTTAGACCTTCTGAAGCGAAGTGATGCGTTTTTGTAAGAAAAAACCCATCGCTTTGCTTCAGAAGGCCTTTATTAACCCCTGGAGCTGTTGGAAAAACCCATGGATTACTTTTATGATCGATGGATGCGCTTTTTTGGGCTTTTACCATTCACTCCCATTATAAAGCTGGAAAGAGCCAGAATATTTTTTTAATAACATAAAGAACATCTGACTGTACATTAATCATTACATATCAGAAATCACTGCATGTCACAGATCAGGCATTAGAATGGACAGTTACTTACATATTGTCACATTACTGTCGAACCCATATCGTAAAAGTCTGTTTGCAAAGCCTGCGCAGAAATTACAGCTGACCAAAGAATCCAACATAGACATTCATATTGTTGAAATAAAAAAAATAACCACATTCTTAGCATTAGGATCCTGTATTGCTCCTCTCTCCTCGTCATCTCACTGACACGCCAGTGGGCGGAGCCAAAGTTGCAATAATGAAGTAGGCGTTGATCTTCTTCTGCAGAGGCGATCTTTCATGGCAAATTCCTCAATGATTCGTTCGCTGGGCTTGGTTACAATAAAAGCTGTTTTTGGACTAACAAGGACGTTTTCAGTTCTGAAACATACAGGATATTCTTATAGTATGATGACCTCTAATATGTTAAAAGGAAAATGTGATTTCTCAGTTCATGACCCCTTAACATCTACAGTAAACCCTACCCTAAACATAACCGATAGATTTAACAAAATCAAACACAAGATAAAAATGCATTTGCTGAGCACCCATGCCATTTTGCAACCCATTCTCACTTCAAAGGCGTCAAAAACTGAAGCATGGTCAAGTGCCTTCTGCATCACAATGAAGACGCTAAAGGTGCCCCTAGGGGTCACTATATCGACGTGCAGGGGTACATGATTGATTTCAGTTGTTTGCCCAATGCGTCACATCAAGACGCATTTAATTCTTTGCATTCGTAAAAGCAGACATGATTTTATGAATATTTATAGACTACTTTTATATTCAGGAGCAACTAACCCAACTCTACCCTAAGCCTTCCCACTTCTCAACAATACAAAACACATAACAGGCAGATAAAAGTACAGTCACGGTTATTTATTGCAAAAACTGACCAAAAACAGTGTAAAGGTATGAACTCATGTTGCATTCCAAGTCTTCTGAAGTCGATATCTTCATGTAAAGAACAGAGTGGATCTTAATGTTTTAATCACTGAAATGAGGATCCTGCCGCTCCATGAACACACGCACACACTCATTCATTCATATCTCATTCAAATGACACATCCGACCCTATAGCATGACGCAATCGGTCACGAGACACACAAGAGCCAATGACATTTTACAATCAAAGCTGACGTAATGACGCAATTGGTCACGAGACATACGAGAGCCAATGCAATTTCACTATGAAATCTGACGTAACGTTTCTTCGGACAGCAATTTTTTAAATTGCGGATGGAGCTTTTGGGGATTTTCTTCACACAAATCAATCGTTTGGCCTCAGAACACTTGGATTATTTGTACTTTTTGAATAAATTGTGCCTGCAGTCGTATCTGCATGTTATATCCTATATCATATAATACACAAATGGGTAGGTTTAGGGATGGGGTTGGGGTTGGGATATATGTTAAAACGTGTCTAAATAGCGTAAATAAAAAAATTAAATAAATGTAAATGTAAATAAAAGTATGCTGGCTGATTAAATTGAGAATCACACTCCAACATGTCATAATGGCAAAATCAAAACCCAATATATAATTTCATCATGACGATAACGTTACCATGCCCAACAAGTCTGTGTATGATGGCAAAGGTATCTCATTGAAATCAATGGAGTACTATGGAAAGCTAAGAGGGCCAAAAACACGTATTTTTGACGCGTTAAATACACGTGAAATACATGTTAAAATTCTCTTGTTTTGGCCCTCTTGGCTTTCCACAGAGTAACCTGTGTGTCGATATAGTGACGCCTAGGGGTACCTTTAGCGTCTTCATTGTGATGCGGAAGGCACTAGATCATACTTCAGATTTTGATGCCTTGTGAGTGAGAATGGGTTGCATTTTAGCTTGCTTCTACAAGTCTTTGAGCTCTTTTAACTCTGCTCCGCATCGCAACTCCGCATGTACACTCAAAAAAAAAGGTTCTATATGGCACCAAAAATGGTTCTTCGTCGTAATCATATAACCCTTTTCCACCAAGGCAGTGCTAGAGCTAGTTCAGAGCCAGAGCTAGTCCCAGTTCATAGTTGGTTCGACTGAGGAGCCTTCTTAGAACCGTTTTTTTTTCCACATGCTGAGAGCCACAACAGAGCCATGTCTTACGTCACTGTATACGTCTCCATCTTTCTCAGCAACACTAGCGAGGCAGCGGCAATGTTGCCAAGTCCGCGGTTTTCCCGCAGAATTGGGCTACTTCATCACTGTTGCCGCGGGCTGTTTTTCATGTCCGCGGGTTGCGGGTTGAAGGGACCCCAATTATGTGATATTTAGCCCTGGCAATGCGAATTTTAGTAGGCAACCATGCCAAAAAAACACATATTTTACCTCCAAATGCGATTTTTACCGGGGAAGCCCCCCTGAAACGCGATTGGGCTTGTTGTGAGTAGCAATTGGGCGGGTTTTGTTGTGAAAACCTGGCAACCCTGGGCAGCGGGAGACACAAACACACCAGGCTTGTTCGAGATGCATCGGCGCTGCGCAGACCGATCCACATATGATATTAAAAAAAAAAAACGTATGAGTGAATTAAAAGCATAAGGAGTCATATGCTCTCACTGGACTCGTTATCATATGGCGATCGGTCTGCACAGCAGCACTGCGAACAAGCCTTCCATCAACAATGCAAACGTTGCGTTACTATTGATTCACATGGCTTTACGATCCTACATCGGCATCAAAACACAACGAAAACACAGCGAATCCAACGCATTCATGCAGTTCACTGTAATTTGTATAGACGGAGATTACAAACGAGCAGCAGCTGTTAGCTCCATTAGCTGCTATTTCAACAATGGTGGATCTGAAGTTTGTGTTCGTCTTGTTGACCCCGCCCCCAGCGCCTGACGTAATCGATTCTTACTTCTAGCCCTGTTCTAGCCCAGCAATGTTTTGGTGCTACTTAAGAACCACTTTTCCTGGCTTGGAGCTGGGGCTTTGGGTGTGGAAACACAAAGAACCGATTTGAAACTAGGCTCTGGCTCCGATCTAGCTCTAGCCCTGCCCTGGTGGATAAGGGGTAATAGAGGAACCACTTTTGGTGCTATATAGCACCATATCTTATCATGTTCTGTATATGGTAGTGGTGCTATATAGCACCTTAGTCAAAGAACCGGTGAAGAACCTCTGAAGAACCGCTGAAGAACAACTGAAGCACCAAAATTGGTGCTAAATAGCACTTAAAAAGGTTCCCCTATGATTACAAGCCAAGAATCATTTTTGGTGCCATATAGAACCTTTTTTTTTAGAGTGTAATGCTGTACAAGGTGAGCTACCAAGCAAGTTTATTGTCAGAAAAGCCATACATATGGAGCTGGTTATGTGATTCAAACATCAAAATGTATTTGTTTACAACTTGCCTTGAAAGGGACTTTGTTGAGGTATCCTTACGCTGCTTAGCCTGCAGATTATACAGGATATTGACATGCAATTGGAGGAAAATACTTAGAGGTAGTCTGCTGCTATTTGCCAGAAAATGGTTTTTAAACGGGATTAGGTGGAATTTTTATATGTTTATTTTCTTGTTATTGTGTTATTTCTGCCAGGATAATTATCAAAAGCAAAGTCTGTAACACAGTGTTGTCTCGCTGCATGAGAAGTACTAAACCCAGGGCCTTCTGTGCCAACATATAAAATAGCATTGGCACACACACACACCTTGACAGACTTTCTGATGACTTTCCCTTCCTGTTCACTCTCTCGGACTCCTGCCCACGTTTCGCTTCAGGCCGCATTTCAGATCGTTCTTAATTTTTCATGAGGAACTTTTCGTTCTGCTCCCCGGAGCTGAGAGGTCTTCCTCTGCCAGGAACATTAATTCTTTATTTCTCTGCATCATCCGCAACTTTTCGTGCCAACAGCTGTCACTTTTCAGATCCTGAAAAAAAAATGGTTTCCGTCACAAATTCCTCCTGTTTGTTCGGGTATTTTGAGTTATAACACTATTCGACAGTAATTGTTTCTCAGGATAAAAGTTTGTGAAAGAACCCAAATAGACAAGGCAGCTAAAAACAGTTGTCACTATAAACATGAGTTTGGATATTAACAGTAGTGGCAAGTGTGTTCTATAACAGAATTCACTACTGAGAACGTTTCCGGAATTCACTATAATCATACATCAGCTGTGAATTTTGGGTGGTAGGAGAACATTTTTAATTTCAGCCTGAAACAGTGATAAATGCACAGACTAGCAAGTGTATGCTGAAATTTCAAAATCCCCATGTAAAACAATTACCATCCGAATAATGATGCTTGATTTGTGAAAGATAAATGGTACAATTAAATGGTTGAGGCGTTTCACAAAGCCTGTCTCAATGGTATGATCATGAATAGGACTGAATCATTCTTGAATCAACTGAATCATTTTGAGTAGTTCTTGAGTCAACTCACTGACTCATTCAACCATATATTTCAAATCAATCATTTAATGATTGTTATAGAAGATTGTTACACAATTACAGAAGGCTTAGAACACATTTCTAATGTGGGGGGAGAAACCAGTCACTCTGATAGACAAATACCCAGCTAACAAAAATGTGTTCTAAGAATGTCTTGCTAACATTCACATTAAGTTATGAAAATATAATTTGTGAATGTTCTCTTAATGTTCAAAATGTTCATTTAAAAAAATGGAATTCAAAATGGTTTATTGTAAATACATATCATTTATTATTAGTAAATGCCTTGAGTAAACTAATCCTTGGCTGCACATGAAATTATAAAATATTACCCAAAAGGGACTCACATTGGGACAAGGCTGTGGCAAACCTCAAGTGTTTTTATCGTGTGTGTGTTGTGTTTTTGCGCATATGATATCAGGAAGCAATAAAATACACCCATGATGACATGGAGGTGATGGCGGTGCGTAAATCGAGTTATCCCTCCCACTTCTGATAGTTTTAATGAGATTTCTTATCCCGTGCGAATTGGTCATTAATGGTAAAATTACATTGCTCCATCTACCCTTGTAAAAACGAATCTCGAAAAGGGCTTTAAAAGGGTTAGTTCACCCAAAAATTCTCAACAAAAAACAAAAGCATTCTCACTGCACCGCCTCACTTTAGAAGGCCTTTATTAACCCCCTGGAGCTGTGTGGATTACTTTTATAATGGATGGATGTGCTTTTTTGGGCTTCAAAATCTACAGTACCATTCACTCCCATTTTAATGCTTGGTTATTTTTTAATATAACTTAGATGGTGTTCGTCTGAAAGAAGAAAGTCATATACCCCTAGGATGGCTTGAGGGGGAGTGAATTTTCATTTTTGGGGTGAACTATCCCTTTAACTATTTGTGGAACTTCACTTTAGCTTTTGCACCTATAGAGTATCATATCTCGTCTTTTTCTTCTTGTTTATCTGACTTAATTTTTCCTTCCCATCGGGTCACGCAGGGGTAACCGCCACAATTGCTGCCACGCCTCACACTGCGTAAACGTCAGAGTCACTCACAATCATATGAGACATTTATATGTTTTCTTTTTTATATGTTTTCTTTTTCCCCCGCTCTCTTTGCGTTTTGGAACTGATATCAACCGTCTATCTAAAAGCCACATGGCTCATCAACGGGCCTCTGCGTTTGGCTGAGGACACAGATGAACAAACCCTTTATCCCTCCCTCGCTCTGTTTATGGAGTCGCTTCCAATCTTTGATATGGTTGAGACTAGGAGATAAAAGCGATGGAGAGGATGCCAAGTCCATGTGTCTGTGATGTGCGCTTAAGCTCAGTCTCTTGCAGATCGGCCATTCTTTGAAAAGAGGAGACAGTTAGGCAATTGCCTTAATTTCCCTGATAAGACAATGAATCACTGGAATTTGTCAGAGATAATTGAGTGCTGTGCTGGTATGCTCCTCGCTATAAAGTTAAGTGGAAATCCTGGTCACACCCCCTTCAAATCTTTTGCAGATGTAGAATTGCTATTATAAAAGCTGTCAGAGTGCTTCCTCTCGAATGCCTCATGGTTTGGTGGAATGACTAAATTGCTTTAAATGTGCGCAAAATTTTAATGTGGATTCAGATAAGGTTTTTATGGTTGATCTGGAATTTGAACTCTGGAGTTTGACACGCTCACAAAACGTGATGTGTTGACCTCCAAAGAATTGCTTATGAAATTAAAAAATAAAGACTCTTATGTGATGGCAAGTTTATTCATCTCATTCAAATGGTGCATATCATACATTTATTTGATTATTTCTTCAAGTTTCGTTGGACATCTTGACCAGACTTGGCAACATTTAACAGTTAAACCAATGCCGTGATATTAGTTTTAGACAAATATCAGACAGGAAACCTGTTTGAAACAATGGATGAATGCAGGATAGCTCTTTTTGCACACACACACACACACACACACACACACACACACACACACACACACACACACACACATACACGTATGTATGTTGTAATTCAGAAAATCTGTGAGAGAAAAAAACAGTAAATTGAGAGATATCATTACAATTTAAAATAAATGTTTTCTGTTGTAATATATTTCAGATAAATACATTTATTCCTGTGATGCAAAGCTGAATTTTCAGCATCATTATTCCAATCATGACACTGATTTGCTGTTCAAGATCTTTTATTAGGCCGGTTCTGTCAACACTGCACTGACTCCCTATAAACACTGTATACATTTTAAGATCTTGCTAATTACTTACAAAGCACTAAATGGTTTAGCTCCCCAGTACTTGAATGAGCTCTTAACACATTATACTCATTCTCGTCTACTGCGATCTCAAAATTCTGGCCAGTTGATAATACCTAGAATATCAAAATCAACTGCAAGCGGTCAATCGTTTTCCTATTTAGCACCTAAACTCTGGAACATTCTTCCTAGCATTGTTCAGGAAGTCACACTCTGTCAGTTTAAATCTAGACTAAAAACACATCTCTTTACAATGGCATACACATAGAACTTTATCAATTTATATTATTCAAATCCGTTAAAGGATTGTTTTTAGGCTGCATTAACTTGGTCAGCCAGAACTGGGAACACTTCCTATAACACCCGATGTACTCGTTACAGCATAAGAAGAATGGCATCTACGCTAATGTTAGTCTCTCTGTTTATCCCGAGGTTAACTGTAGTTAGCCGAATTCGGGCGGTATCGAGATCAGATGCTGGACCTGCGCCTAGACACGGACCACAATGCATCCCCGAAGTGTCAGCAGAGACCATGTCAACTAGACTCTGCCCTGTGAAGGCCTAATCCACACAACAAAAGTTTTTTTTTTTTCTCTGTAGAGATGAAAATGTAATCGAAAGGATTCCCATTCACACGGATCCACGGAAATGACTGAAACGCTGTATTATGCATGCCAGGCAAGTAATTGGTGATGTCAATTGTAAAGCAAGACTTCGAGCCCGTGCACATACGCATTCAAACATGCATGCCTATAGACTAAAAATGTAATACAGATGTGCATTCTGTTTTCACAGATTCACGTTTTTGATGATAATGGTATCATTTTCAAAACTCGTTTTTCAAAACTTGCACTTCAGACTAATTTCAAAGGTTGGGTTCTTAGGCCCCGATTAGACAGAACACGTTTTTTGCAGTGAGAGGCGCCTCGCGTTTTTCTAGGAGCGCTCTGAGAGCCTGAAGTTGAAAAAACAACAACAACTCTGAGCAGAAAAGCGTCCGACGTCATTTGCGTTTTTTTCCATTGTCTAATCGTATGAACGGAGAGGCGGGCCTTCCATTGGGGTGACGGTTAACTTGATTAGACTGACAGGACAGCTGATTTGGGGGTTGCAACATAAAAAAATGCAGTGCTTTAAAACTCTTTTCTAAATTAAAAAATGTCAACCAAAAAAAGGTAGTGCGGCGTGCCTCGCGTTTTCAAAACTTAAAAACCGCGTTCTTACTGATCGGGGCCTTAGGCCACCAAAACACTGTTGTCGTGTAAATGAACGGCCAGAACACATTCAAAGTTTTCTGTTTTCAGTTGAAAATGGTGTCGTGTAAGCAGCCCCTAAGTAAATGAAACCGAAATGAATCAATCCAAAACTATATAAATGAATGGGACAATTACTTTTTTTTAATTATTAATGTTGAAAACAGATGTGCTGCTTAATATTATTGTGGGTATGTAATGCTTTTTTCAGGATTCTTTGATGGATAAGAAGTTCAAAAGATTTGAACAGCATTTATTTGAAATCTTCTGTATCATAAATGTTTTTAAAGGACAATTTAATGCATCTTTGCTGAATAAATAAAAAAAGTATTAATTAAAAAAATAAATATATAACATCATTCTGTTCCATTATCCCCAGTTTCACAGACAAGGCATGCTATAAAACGGTTAGTTACAGTCTTTGATTCTTTCAATAGCTGTGTTTTATTCACAATTAACCACAGCTATGACCGCTTCACCCAACGGTTCTCTGTATCGCTGCACAACACCCTTAGCAACCACTCCTAGCAACGTAAACATATGTTTGTTCTCATTGATATTGTTTATTGAAGCTTGTATTATTGTGAGAGAGAGATGTATTACCTGCATTCAGATTTAGCATATTCCTTCAGGTCAGTACTATGTTCATAATAAAAAATCTGTTGAATATCCGCGCTAATATCTTGTCCTTTTAACAGTAAAGGGGTGTTCCCGTGTCCTGACAGTGACAGCGCTCGTTTGTCAGTTGCGTCTTGTTCCCGTGTTCACACAACAAGTTTTAGTCCTTTCAATATAAAAGTCTTTGCTATTGAGTGACTCACTCATTTGGACAGTCTTTGCCACCATTTAATGGCGTAATAATGTGACTTCTGTTGCTGTCACTGAAACATATAGATCAGTGGTTGCTGTTCACGGTCAGGGACTATTTTTTATGGCGGAAGGAAGGCTTTTAGTGATTTTACTTCATGAAAGTTGCATACATTTTAAATTTTTGTATAGTGTGGTAACCGTTTTATAAAAGCAATAAGCCCCATGAAGCCATGGCTTTTTACAGCTAAGGGGGTTATAAACGCTTTAAAAGCTTCATGGGTCTTATTGCTGTATTTGAGCTGCTTTAACTGAAAGTAACTTTCACTGACAGATCTTAAATTATGCCAGTGCCATTGTTTTGTCTCAATTAATGTTTTTTTTTTCCAAGGCACGTTTATAAAAACTACTCAAATATCCTAATTGAACTAAGGTGTAATGAAGTGACATGTGGCCAAGTATGGTGACCCATACTTGGAATTTGTGCTCTTTATTTGACCCATCCAAGTGCACACACACCGTGAACACACACCCGGAGCAGTGGGCAGCCATATTGTTGCATATTGTTGCCTTGCTCAAGGGTCTCACCTAGGTCGTAGTATTGAAGGTGTTAGAGGGCGCTGGTTATTCACTCCCCCCAGGTTCCTGCCGGACCTGAGACTCGAACCCATAACCTTCCGGTTACTAGTCCGACTCTCTAACCATTAGGCCACGACTGCCCTAATCCTGGGTTTATCTAAGCCCTGCCTGTGAAACCAAGCCAAAATGTATGTAATTGCATGATTCTTGTGCCGCATCTGACGGATCCAACGATATATTTATAATGATATTTCCTCGCTGTTACCAAGTTTCTAATCATGACGTTAATTGACGTGTAAACATGGATGGTCATTGATGTATCTGTGTGACGTCAAGGAGTTGCAGAAGTTCAAAACAAGTGGTTTTGGCAGCCTATCAGATGCTCTTTTTGGACTCGGGAGGAAGTTTTGAGTTCTGAAAGTTAGGCTTTTTTTCGCCAAAAAGATCAAGGAAAATTTGTTTCCCTGTGAGGTGACCTCATAAGTCATTGTTTCTCTTCTGTTAATCATACAGTTGTTCATAGGGAAACCCTCCAAAGACCCAGCGATCTCCTCTGACCAACATCACAAAAGACATCTTGCTCCCAGACCCCGACAGCTGTTTCTTTTTTCTTCTGCCACACAACCTTTATTCATTCCATCCATGTATCCGATTTGTTTGCAATATAATCTAAAAGGAAGAAAACTCCTGAGGAAGTGGTGTGAGAGCTAGCTACTTTCCCTCAAGAGGGGCTATTATTCTTTAACAGTGTTTAGAGTGTAAGGCCTCTGTTGTTTTTCATTACGAAAGGAATCACCTTGGCTTTGCCAAGGATCTTGATCAAAACCAGCCGCTTATGACTTTTAATTGAAGCAAGCTGGACCTCCGTGTAGAGCTCAATACACATAATGTGACAAGTTAGCCCATCTCTTTAACAGCATTTCTTGAAAACAAGGCAGAAAGAAAAACACACCGAATGGCTTTTCTATTAAGGCAATCTGTATTTGTCATAATTCAGCGTCTAGATTATAATCAAGGAAACACAAAGCCAGTTTGGCATTTGCCACGTCTCTGGGGCAGCTGATTGCACTCTTTTGCGTTCGTTATTGACGTGTTACCATTTTTTTGTGCTCCCTCAGGTCAGCTATGGCTAGGACGAAAAACAAGCACAATCTAGTTCTGAAAGTCATTACGTTTTGAGAACTAGAAATCACAAGACGGTGTTATTTCTCTCAGATGTTTGTCCTCCGAAAAACACACAGGCCAGTGTACCAATGATCTGAGCCATGCAATCGGCTTTAATTTAAAAGTTCTATACTTACAATTTTGTTCTGTTGTTATTTTTAAGAGAAATATCTGAGACCAAGCTGATTGACAGATGTTTTCTTATTCATGACCTGAGAAATTACTTGAATTTCCTAATTTTTTCATCATATTGTTGTACCTTGAGGCCCCTTGACACATCATTAAAACTAGTGTGGTACCCAGCACCTATGACCATAACCTTTGACCCCATTTTATTTAGTCAAGATTTAGCAGCGTGAATTGCTCACTTTGTGTGAATTTGTACAGGATTGCATATAGGCAGCGCTGAATTACTTACTAATTGAAGCCAGTTTTCCAAATTACATGACAGAAAATTGTAGTTAGTAATGTAATCTAGATTACTCATTTTAGTATGTATTTGGACTACTTTTTGGATTACTTATGACCTAACTCATTTATCACATTGATTTGAATAGGATAATCATTTATCATATTGATATAAAAATACTGTCAAAATTAGTGTGTTAACGCCTGCAATTTTATTTTATTCAGTTTAATGCTGTAAAAATATTTTATGCAATTAGCGCAGCATCCGTCATCCTTTGGCTAGCGTTACATTTAAATGATCACGCTCTTATTCATGCAAATACTATTAATGCATTTAAGCGCGACAAGACAAAGAGAACACACTGTCTGTAAATGTCCTATCTATGTGACACACACAACGCACAGACAGCACGTCAGAATCGAGTTATCTTTCGCGCTTGAACAAATACCACAAAGGATCAAGTCCAGACCGATCATCCCGACCTCAAATGTTGTGGGCAGAGCTAAATTCAGCTGGCATCCAGGCTAGATTAATCTATATTTAATTAATAATTTATGCAGTTAAGAAAGGTGATAACTTTACTCAACTTCTGTATATGTCTAACAGGTAGGAAGGCCACAGGTAAATATGACATTTATTATAGTGGGTTTATGCGAAGATTGTTCATTTAAGTTCACTTCAATTAAAAGTTATTTTTTTAAAGCCTAATAAATATTGAAATTGATAGCTTTCAATTATACTATGATGTTGAATGTCTATCATTAATGTTTTAAAAGATCAATAGATACATCAGTAGCAGTATTAGCATCAGTGATACTGGCCTTCAGTCATAAAAAGATGCCATTTCAACAACTATTTAAAATATACTGTCTTTAAGTTGTTTCTACATTCATTTGGAGAGTAACTGTGAAATTATTACTATATATAAAAATATTAAAAACTCCAATGTTTTTAATCGTGATTAATTACAGAAAAAATGTGCAATTAATAATTTTTTTAGTCGACTGACAGCACTAAAAAATACAAAAAGAAAGAAAATATATTCCATTCTTTGTTATCAACAACATGAGGTGCATTACATATTACATTAGGTTAGGGTTTGCCAGACTGGGGTTCGCGATGGAACTGCAGGGGATTTGTGAGTTTAAATAAAAGCTGATAAAAATCTTTTTTTTTAAACTTAAAAAGATACCAAAATATTTGTTTACCTGCATGTCATGTGAGCATTAACCGACATCAGAGAACAGTGAACATTATTACAATTGGCCTAAAGGAACACTCCACTTTTTTTGAAAATAGGCTCATTTTACAAGTCCCCTAGAGTTCAATAGTTGAGTTTTACCGTTTTTGAATCCATTCAGCCGATCTTTGTATCTGGCGGTAGCACTTTTAGCATAGCTTAGCATACATCATTGATTCTAATCAGTCCATTAGCATCTCATTCAAAAAATGACCAAAGATACTTTCAATATTTTTCCTATTTAAAACTTGACTCTTCTACAGTTACATCGTGTGCTAAGACCAACTGAAAATGAAAAGTTGCGATTTTCTACACCTATATGGCTAGGAACTACTTTCTCATTCCTGCGTAATAGTCGCGGATCTTCGCGGCCGTACCATGGCTGCAGCGGCGCAATGATTCGTTGGTATTCTGTGAAACATGGTGGTAGTTTACACCTTCTACTTACTATCACAGCCCTTTACAACACACAGAACCATGGCTAATCACACAGGTAAATCCACAACACAATTTGTCGGCTGCAAGCCTGAAACTTTCTCTGCAACTACACGAACTTAGTGCCGGTCACATTGAAAGTTCCCTAGCTGGGGGCTACTTTCAGGCGCTGTAATATCATTGCGCCGCTGCAGCCATGGTACTGCCGCGAAGATCCGCGACTATTACGCAGGAATGAGAAAGTAGTTCCTAGCCATATGGGTGTAGAAAATCGCAACTTTTAATTTTCAGTTGGTCTTAGCACACGATGTAACTGTAGAAGAGTCAAGTTTTAAATAGGAAAAATATTGAAAGCGTGTTTGGTCATTTTTTGAATGAGATGCTAATGGACTGATCAGAATCAATGATGTATGCTAAGCTATGCTAAAAGTGCTACCGCCAGATACAAAGATCGGCTGAATGGATTCAAAAACGGTAAAACTCAACTATTTAACTCTAGCCGACAAATTGTGTTGTGGATTTACCTGTGTGATTAGCCATGTAAAAAGTAAAATGAGCCTATTTTCAAAAAAAGTGGAGTGTTCCTTTAATTGTATTATTGACCTAACTCATTCACTTAAAATCGAAGGCCTTACTTCAGAGAAAATATATTAGGGCAAAGAAGTTCAGCTGACAAAATGACCCTCAATGCACTGCACGTAAATGAATTTGTACATTTGAATGTGTTTGAAAGATAAAAGCCTTCCAGTAATACATGGTTAAACCATTTGGTGACTCATCACTCATTGAGTGATAATTCAAAAAATAATGTGGAGCTGATTAGATATGCAATGTTGCAATGTTGAGAAAACATTTGAAAAAAAAAAAGTGAAATGATTTCTGTAAATCCAGTGACCAAATGCTGTGGGTCTCAGTTTTCAGTAATAAGTCACATGACTAGTGGCTGGTCTGTGTGCCATTTCACAAAGACCTTCTGAGTGTATAAGCACTAGTATATTTCAGAAAAGAAGAATCAATTAATGTAATCAATAGAAACTGTAATCTGATTACAAGTATTTAATTTTTGGAATCTGTTTACATAATCCCGATTACATGTAATCAGTTGCTGTTTGTCTTGCGCAGTACAAATTGTAGTCTGCACCACGAGCACAGTTAACCAAACATGAAGACTTTTCAAACAAACATCCATAAAACAGTGTTAAATAATAACAGAAGTGACTGTGGCATCATTTACATCACAACCAACAGTTCTGCAAGTTATAAAGTGAGTCAGAGTCATAGGAACAACAGCACTTCTCGTCATCTTTTCCCGATTCCATCCCCTTCCCTTTTATCAAATTGTTTCCTTGGGGTAAATGCTTTCTGGTAACCGATGTTGATTTCAAATCACCAAAACAAACACGCCCCTATTTTGATAGCTCCGCCCACACATACGTAACTATGGCGGAATCTACTGTGCCAGCTGGCCGAGGGCATGATGCCATCAATAGGTGAAAGCAATGTGTGTTACTATGGTAATCCAGGTCGAATGTTCAGTGAAAAAGTCATCCTTTCATCCCAAAAACACAAACAGTTCTCATGAACAACTCGATAGCATGAGCACAACAGTCCAACTAACAAACATATTGCAATAATGACAAGATTAGAGGGTTATGTCGATCACTAAAAGAGGAACCAAAGGAAACAAACATATATTAGGCGTTTATTATCTTACTTTTCGGACACACTTTGGGAGCTGACGCTTGAAACAGACAGTGAGGAGGTTTAGACGCTCAAGGCTTATACGGTGTGGAAATTAATTTATCATCGCTGACGTGAACGACAATACGATCGCAAATGGACAAGCTAGCAAATATGACGCATGAGCATATTCAAGCAAAAGCCAGCATATATTAGTTCTGTGAAACAAAACACAATCAATGTAACTTGCATATCAAGAAGAAATAAAGCAACCTCGGCTGCCGATTTCAGGCCTGAGTCTCTCCAGTGCTGGAAAGCTGATACTTCTTGCCTGATCGTAAGCCTTCTTTTGTTCCACAGACATCTTCCACATGTGTTTTTTATCTGCCATCTCTCTCTTTCTGTCGTCGCTCGGCTAATGTCCATCCTCTGTAGTGTCTTTTGAATAATGACGCGCACTGAGTGCTCTCTTCTCGCAGTCATTAGTAGACACGCCCCTTACTGCTGATTGGCTATAAGTTTGTTTTGGTACTCAGCTCGAGACACTTTTCTAAAGCATTTTTGAAATATCACTTACCCTACCTTTAATAAAGTTCAAAAAGACAAATTGAAGTTAAAAGTTACTTTTGTATCAGTGACAAAACGATGTCAGTAGAGAGCTTGAGATGAAATATGAGATGTGATGTGTTCTGAAAAGTACGTTTTATGGACTTAAAATGATCCAAAGAGTGTAAGAAGTATTATTTGATTGTGTATTTAGGATAAAAGAGTAGCTATAAAACTTGCCGTAGCGTAACAGAAGTTTAATGTTTTATTCCAAACTGTTGGAAATGTCATTTCCACAACTGTCATTTCTGCCACAGAATAAAATGTGAATTTCAGATGTGGTGGAAGTGACATTGTTCAAGGGGAAATGACCGAAATGCTTTGTTACTGGACAGATAAATAGATGTCAAAGTATAACAAAAGTAAATCCCCCCGGGGGATTTACGCCTATGCCGTAAACCGCCCAATCTGAGGGTTGTCCCCCCCTAAAAATATCATGAAAAACGACATTGTGTATTGTAAATAATATAGGCCCCACTTTATATTAGGTGGCCTTAACTACTATGTACTTGCATCAAAAAAGAAGTACAATGTACTTACTTTGTTCAAATTGTATTGCAAAACACTTTTGCTGATATTGAGGTGGGATACGGGTAAAGTTAGAGATAGGTGTGGTGGTATGGGTAAGTTTAAGGGTAGGGTTAGGTGTAAGGGAAGTGTCAACTGTGTAATTACAAATGTAACTACAGAAATTAATTACAGATGTAATTACATGCAGGTATTTTTTTTTAAATGTTTAGACAATGTAAAAAAATTTATGTACGTAATAAGTGCATTGTATCAAATGATTAACCAAAATGTTAGTACATAGTAGTTAAGGCCACCTAATATATACTTACAATAATTGTGTAAGAAGTAAAACAATACAAATGCAAAGAGAGTAAAAATCCGTTTTAAGTTTAGAAACATTTTGAGTCCCCCCTCTCTTGCCCCACAGTGGTTTGGTCCACTGCGCACCTCACCTAGACACACACAAGTCCGGTGGGAGAGAGAACATAGTTCTTCAGTAGTTGTTGAACTCCAGAAGTAGCTGTAAAGGCTATTTTATTCACTTTAAACATCGGATGAAGTGATCCTTTTCTCTTTAAAACAGACGATACTGAGTTATTAATAAATTAGCAATGACCAAAAATTATGATAACCGATGTATTTTTCTATAAGTCTGATATTTTAGCGATCGTTGTTTTGGTAGCTTGTTGTAAATCACCCACTACAACTAACACAGCGATAAGCCTATGTATGAACTGATATGATATGAGGCTAATATTGTAGATCTACCGCTGTGTTGGGTTTTGCTCAATGCTATGTGGAAGAATTTAATAATTATATTACTGCATGTGAACCTATGGTTACTCATTTTTAAACAATTATTACTTTGTGTTGTTGGCCAGAAAAAATGACAGATAAAAGAAAAACGGACATGAGATCATTTTTCAGTGTACAAAAATACCACAAATATAAAGTTCATTAATTTGCACGTCGTTAGTAGATCACGTGCAGAACTGTCAACTCCCATCTGCGCTTTTATGGAATTGCGCTCTCACACTAATTTGCTCTGTTTAGTAAATCTGGCCCATAATGTGTTTAGAAACAAATCTCAGAATTGCCTTTACAGTGTGTTTGAACGTTTGCCGGTTCCCGCCTCACTCTTCCCTGAACATAAACCTTGTTACACTGGTGACAAAACCCAGAAGAAAGGAGAAACGTGCTGTCATGGAGCCCTCGCTGCTGGGGAATCCGGGTTACCATCGAGCATGGCTGAGCAGAGTCTGCTGCCATGGACGCTCAAGGCGATGGGCTGGAGTGAGTTGCCAAAATTTACGAGTCCTGCAATCTACGAGTCCTGCAATCTACAATCTAGATGACAGGAATCTACGGCCTCAAACAGCAGCAAATCCTCCGCTCCCTCATGGATG
This sequence comes from Gobio gobio, assembly GCF_949357685.1. NCBI lineage: Eukaryota > Metazoa > Chordata > Actinopteri > Cypriniformes > Gobionidae > Gobio > Gobio gobio. The sequence goes on along the minus strand of NC_137121.1, from coordinate 28,885,710 downwards.
GCAGCCCGGGAGCGGAGGACTCGCTGCTGTTTGCTGAGGCCGTAGATTGCTGTCATCCGCCATGATGGGGTGGAGTAGAGAAGGGGGCACTCGCTACTGACTGCTCGAACATGGAGGAACTGTCGCCATCCACAAGGCGGTGTAGGAGTCAGAGGGCAGTTCACCGAGCTGGTAGATGGCAGCATGTTTTGGGAACCAGACCAAGATATTTTTTCCCTCTTTCGTCTCGGTCTCTGTCTCTCCACATGCTTCCATCTCCTTTTCTCTTGCCTCATCTGTCCTTACCCCCAGATGCTGCGGTCGCCGTGACTAGCCGATGGGGGTGTGTAGCAAGCAGGACGAGCCCGAGAGCCGTGAGAACAGAGCACGCTTTAGCAGTCTCGGGTTTCTCACTGAGGAGCGTCAGGAGCATAAAAGGAGGAGCAACGACAGTGGAAGATGAGAGAGGTCCAGGCCTGGACTATTTTACGTTGTGGTTTGTTTATGTTTGTGCGGCAGTCGTCCATGAGGGACTGCCACTTTAATTTCGTTTTGTTGTTTGTTTATTTTGATATATTAAAGTGTGTTTGATTGTCCTCCTTCTTCCCTGAACAAAAAAACTAGTTACATGTATTTTAAGAGAGTTTAAGAACTTTTAAGACCTAGGGTACCAATGGGCACTAGTTATTGAACCAAAGAAACAGTTTGAAATGAACGAATACAAAAAGAAAAGGCTCAAAAAGAACCGCATGAGCCAGTTATAACTATCAAAGTTGTCCCGAGATTATCCAGAGGAGAGCCGGTCCCTGACTGAGCCTGGTTTATCCCAAGGTTTTTTTCTCCATTCTGTCACCTGTTTGGGCGTTTTGCCACTGTCGTCTCTGGCTTGCTTAGTTGAGGGCACTTAATGTTCTGCAATATTATTGATTTGACTGCTCTGACACTATTGTATGAGAGCTGAACTGAGCTGGATGATGACATCAGTGTTTACTACAGAATTGCTGGTAAAACGTTACAATACGGGTGCACTAATATGCATTAATTCATGCTTAACTAATGCACAGATAATCATGAGTTAATGTATGACTAATGAAGAACTAAACCATTTAATAATGATTAATGCATCAGCAACAACTAGGGTTAGGTGTAAGGGAAGTGTCAACAGTGTAACTATAAATGTAACTACAGAAATTAATTACAGATGTAATTACATGTAGGATTTTTGCAATGTAAAAACATGTATTTACACAATAAGTGCATTGTATCAAATTACTAATTTAAATGTTAGTACATAGTGGTTAAGGCCACCTAATATAAAGTGGGTCCAAAATAACTATGTGTTCAAGAATTGAATATAACTGGTTCGTTGATTCACAAAGAAAGAGAAGAGACACAAATGCGTGCAAGCTACAACAACAATGGATGGCTATGTGAATAAGATAGATTGAGTTCAGGCACTGGGCATGAAACATTCTATCAACAGTGGAAATATCTTTGCAACAGGTATGCAAGGGCTAAAAGACACTAAACAGAAGGAATAATACGCATACATCAACCACCTGTGTACGCATAAACGTCAAAAGGAGTATACCTTCAAAGGCTACTTTACTTGAAAGACGACTGTAAAAAAAAAACATTTTTTTTTATACTTTAGCCATGCTTCCACCGCAGGAACTTTCCCCAGGAACTAGAGACTTTGGGGTGGTTCTCTGAGCATTTCTACCACAGGAACCCGGGTCTAAAGGAAGTTCCGGGTAAAATTTTCCCCCTCGGAAAGTGCTCGCGAGGTAGTACTTTTTCAAATTTCAGGAACTTTCGGGGGTGGGACTTGGGCGCTGAACATGCTGATTGGTTGACTCCACGCAGCATTTTATTTCCACCATCGTTTTAAAAGTCTATTGCGGTAAGAATTGTTTGCTATTCGAATCAACAATGAAGTTGAAAAAAATAAGACAGATGGCCGACAATGAGGTTCAGGCTTTATTAAGCTAATATGCGGAGGATGAAATCCAGCAGGAACTGGAAAGTCACATGCAGTCCTACATCATCTGACTAATCTTCACAGAACTTTAGACTGTGATAGAAACGCAGACAGCAACAGGTCTAGGGGGAAAAAAAAGTTCCTGGGACAAATTGTTCTGGGTAATTTCGATGGAAACGGGCTTTAGAGAGAGTTCAAGGAGGGTCAAACCAAGGTTATTATCGTTAACCAAAAATAAAAACCATTAACTCTTTCCCCGTCGATGACAGAAATTGACAGCTTTCCGTTTTTTTACTGTTGTACGACAGGGGGCGCTACGACACATCTTCTGAAAGAGTACAGAATCTCCTGATCAAAACACAGGTGAAGAAGCAAAAACAAGCGATAGCATGGCTGTGTCCGAAAACCTAGGCAGTGACTTGTTACCTGATCAGACAATGACTTGTAAGGCAGCATTTGTGCATGAAGGCACCTCACGAAACTGATTTCGGACAGACTTCTGAGGCAGTGTAACCGTTTAATGATCTACAGCAAAATAGAGAGAGCTTTGGTGAGAACTAAACAAATATTGAATTACTATATAAGTAATTTCTCGCTAAAAATTACATCAGAAGTGGAAAATGTTGGTCAAAAATGTACATTTACACACAAACTGACTAGCAAACGCAACTTTCGGACAGCATCTTTTTTTCTAGCTCAACTGTCACAGAATGGAATGCACAGGATTGTGGGATATCAAAGCAGCGAAGGATACATTTCTGCTGCCTTCAAAAATCGATCAGAATGAATCGAATCCTGTCTCCTGAATCTCAGGAGACAGGAAGTGAAGTTAAAAATAGATTTGGACGTGCCTTGATACCTTCCTACCTTGAAATGTGTTTTCCGAATTCAGCATTTTCCAGGTTTCGGACGCAGCCCATATGTAAGCAGATGCATATGTAAAATTATGCGATGACAGAATTAAATGTTGACCCAGGATGAACTATAGGACTGTGAAGCTTTGGGGGTGTTGATGGACTCGATCTATTCCATCTGTGTTTTGATTATCGTTCTGAATCTGTTCTGGATGTAGTCTTTAACAAAAACACGATTTTCTCAAAATTTTGTTTAAAATGTTTTTTTTTTTTAATCAAATTTACCCATATTCAACTGTTGATAAATAAAGAATGCATGAAGCTAGAATAGTTTGTTTAAAAGCAGAGGGTCTGTTCTTTCTTTTGATATATTGCATGTTCAGATATTCATGCAACAAAATATTGTGGGGGCCATGAAAGTTTTGTGAAATTGTTTTAAAAAATGCTGGAGGTGGCTGGCAACCATTTTTCAAAACACTGGTGGGGAAAAAGTTAAACATGTTTTTGTTAACTGATGAAATAAAATAGAGCTGAAAAAAATTAAATAAAAATAAGCGGAAATAAAACATAAATATTGGATGAAAAACTAAATAAAAATGATAAACTAAAATAAGTTTAATGTGAAACATTAAAATGACTAAATGTAAATAAATAAACTATAATAAATAATAAAAATGAAAAAGCACATAAAAAATTCTAAAAGTTACAATAAAAAAAATTGAACATATAAAAACAACAGCTCATTCATAATATTAATACAAATTTGTATGCAAATAAAATAAACTAAAATAAACCTTTAATATTTAAAGCACCATGAAAAAAGCACCCTGAGCTTTATCCATCTACTCTCTGCTGTTCCTCCCTCCTGACACTCATGAGAAATCATGTGGTTTGGTTTTCACCCTTTTTGTCATTTCAGACCAAGAAGTTGAAGGGAGTAGGGCACCAGTCGCTTTCGCCTGTTGTTCCCGTCATCCTTTTTTTTGTAGTTCACTACATCCCATTTTGCATTTCTGCTTTCACTACTCATCCATCAGAAAGCTTGACGTCTTCCAGGATGTTCTTTGAGTCGTAAACTTCTCCCAGGAAGGTCTTTTTGATGTGCCTTTTTTTGTTTTTCGGCACGGAGCTCTCGTGTTGCTCTCGGCTGAGAGCTGCGCCGAACAACAGCTGAATGTGGGAGGCAGATGAGCGGCGAACAGTCTTGGCACGTGATCAGTGGAATACACAGAGGGATTCAATATGTCTGCCGGCATTCGCCGTGGATGACTGAGTCGAACCAGGACGATCAGACGCACAATGCTCGGATTCTTTCAAAGATGTTCAAGTTTTCATCACCCTCTAGAAAAGGAAATGATTCATAATGGTTAAACACAAATAATTAGGCACCACAAATCGTCTCGCTAGGGAAAAAAGCTGTGAAGCATCTGTAACCCCGAGCCAATATTATCTTACGTTTCAAGGTCTCTCGCTATCCTTCAATAGCCGATCGTAAATCTTAATGTGGAAATGGGCCCATATGACTCCTCCGGCATGAAAGGGAAAGACGGCCAGCGAATCACAGCGCTCGGGAGGTTCGCGCGAAAGCACTGTCAGGGGGGAACACAATCCAGGAAGGCCTTGGCCAAGCTTCAGGCTCGAAAACAAACACACAACACACAAAGGTTAAAACAATATCACTCTCAACCAATCAGCTTCGATACACCGACACGTCTCTTGTTTCTTTTACGTGTTGCTGACATAGACCATCACGCCGTTGTTTTCCGGGGACCGCTGTGTTTATTTCAGGCAAAATATTTAGCCACCCGGCCTAATGAGAATCAGTTGAGCAGCCAGCGACGCTTGAGGGAAGAGTTTGAAGTGGAACTCCTCTGAAAAAAGGAAATGATAACACACAGCTGGAGACGCGGCCATAAAGAAACCCCCAGACTCCCATCATGGACATTTACCATTCATCATGACAGAAATTTTGCTTTATACATTAGAGCAGTCATAACAACCACAAGTAGACTGAGTAATACCGTCATTCATTCCCTTCGACGCGTCTTCGTTCAACTTTTCCACATTCTACTATTTGTATCTATTGGATGTAACTGTAAACTGCACAAAGGCTCAACAAAAGCTCTACGAAACGGGCTATTTGTACGGTTGTTAATGTTTTGACAGGCAGGCTATTGTTGTGTAGCAACGAAGCCATTTACATAAGTTTGCAATAACGTAAGAACTTACATAACAACTCATTCATTTCAATTCAACTACAGCTCCCAGCTTGGCCCCATGATTCGGAGACGCGCCACGGCCAGCTGAAACGGCTCTCTGAACTTGTTCTACTGCGTTTACAAACTGCTCTGAACAGCGGGAATCCCAACAGGCCGTCTTAGACCTTTTGGCCTCCTCACCTATTGTGACTTTCTCCCAGTGTGGGCTCATTGAAATAATAATAGTAAATGTCTGGTAGACATTAAATGGTAGATGACACTTCCACGAACAGGATACACTTTGGTGCCCCGTGACATTTTTTTTTTAAAGCATTAGAGTAACAAATTCTGTAGAAAAACTATTATCTGATACGAGATTAATATAGCATGAAGAGTAGTTGGTTTTAGTTGAAACACATTGATAGTGTTTACTGCAAAATAACCATTTTGAATGGTCTCGGATTGACAATTAAACAACTTATATAATGTTTATTTATTTATTTTAATTGTTATAAATATACTAATTTTGGTAACGCGGTAACAACGTCACTACATGCAGTAATAACAGTAAATTATGCATAATTACAAGTAACGAAACCAAACCCTAACCGTAACTCTGTAGTAAGTACATGTAGTTCATTAATATTACTTAGTGCTTATTTGAGTAAGTACAATAAAATAAGGTGAGGCCATGATTTCTTATCTGAATTTTAAAAAATTAATTCAATTTAGTTTAAACATTTTTTGTTTTTAACTCTGTATGTGTTTTGTTTAAATACTTTATTTAATGAATAAATTCATTAATAATGACATCAATGTATTTATTTGTTGAAATAAATAAGCACATACTCATCCACTTGGAAATATCCATTTTTCATCATTTCCAAATCAAAATATTTATATAAATGATTAAAGGCACATGGAACTGCAAACACAAAATACTATTATGCATATGTGTTACATTTATGTTTTGTTTGATAGACATTTGGGTTGTTGATTATTTCTGTTTCATGTTTTCCCTCTGTGTAGTTACTGTCTCCTTAAAGGTGCAGTGTGTAATATTTAGGAGGATCTATTGACAGAAATGCAATATAATATACATATGTTTTCAGTGGTGTATAAAGAACATAATGAACCGTTATGTTTTTATTACCTTAGAATGAGCCATTTCTATCTCCATACACTGCGGGTCCCCTTACAGTGAAGTCACCATTTTGCGCCATCATGTTTCTACAGTAGCCCTAAACGGACAAACTTCTCTACAGAGCGCTAGTTACTCTCTGCTGTCTCAGACGATGACATATTTGTCCTATGTCGGCCACTGTAGCTTCTCTATCTGCTTCAAAACGGAGGGGTGAGCAGTGGGCAGTTGCAATTCGCAACCTCACCTCAAGATGCCGCTAAAATGTACACCGTGCAACTTTAAGGTATGTTTACACGACAACAATGTACTAAACGTAGCATTTTTCTTGTACAGACGACAACGTTGTCAAAACATACACACTGATCCATGAAAGTGACTAAAACGTGGTATTTTTCATGCCAGACCAGTTGATGGCGATGTCACTTCGTAAAGAAACACTTCGCGCCTATAGACTGAACAAACGATACGCATGCGCATGATGTCATTGTTTTCACAAATTAATGTTTTTGTAGTTTACATTGAGATGATAAATACTGTTTAAAAAAAAACAAAAAAATTTCAAGCTGTCAAAACGCCATTGTCATGTAAATGAACGTCCAATACGCATAAAAAGAATGAATGAAAACAAGTGAGTGAATTCGGACAGCCATTTAGCATACATCAGTTGTACACACGTTATTGCGGTGCAATGTGGGATTGAATGAGTGCACTAACGTCCACTATGGTTTCAGACACTACAAATGATTGTCCCCTCAAATAATGCCCCATTTGAGGGTATAGGGGGTTCGGATTCCGCCTTAGTGACAGATTATGCCCTTGTTTGTCTCCATAGTAAACTATGATTTTCACCTGTGTCTACTGTATACCCGTACATGAAAACGACTAAAACACTATTCCGCTGTCAGACAGATGTGGCGATGTCACTTTGTAAAGAAAAACGACATGCCTATAGCAGAGATTGTCTTATACAATCACAATCAGAACTCGTTACGTATTTCTGAAGGAGGGACTTCATAGAACGAGGAAATTCTCAGGCCGTTTTGAGGACAGTGAAAACAGCGGTATACAGATAAGTAAATTGTGTGAAAAATACTGTGTTTTTTTACACGCGAAACATGAACACATGTTATATTGCACACTGTAAACACAATCAAAGCTTCAAAAAAACACGAAAAACGGGACCTTTAATACATATTTAAATTATATGTATTTTTTATGTATTTTTACCATCATTCAATAAAAGCGTAATATCATTATCATTAGACACACAGCAGTCATGAATCATTACAGTACAAGATTAACCTGGCAGTGATAGAAAGAACACTTCATTTTTTATTTTCATTAAACAACATACAATAAAACACAATATTTATTATAATAAATTATTAATTTTCTCTTTATTCATTAAAATACATAATATCAGTGTCCTATGCATACATGCAGTTATAATTATCATTACAATTTGAAAGCCAAAGAAAGAAAACTTCAGTATTTTTTACTTTCTTTAGACAACAATATCACTCTAATATTACTATTAAATACTATGGTAATGCCGTAAATGAGTCTTAACTGTCGCGACATTCCCTTTTCTGCCTTATGTTTAAAAAAACCTTTTTTTTATCATAGTTTTACCTTACCTTATCTTATTTCTCCATTCTCTCACTTGATGGAGTTTTGGTTCCTTGCCACCGTCGCCTCTTTTGCCTTTGGCTTTGGGCTTGCTCAGTTGGGGACATAAAATATTCAACTATATTACTGATCTGCCCGCATTGACTCTATATGATAATTGAACTGAGCTGGATGACATCACTGTTTCCTCCAGAGCGGCGGTGAAGCTGCTTTGAAACAATCGGCATTGTAAAAAGCATTATATAAATAAAGGTCACTTGACATAGTAAAATCTACATATCGCAACAAAAGTATTGTTTTGCATAAAACATGTTGAAGATTAGTGGACAGGCAGATGATTGATTAAATTGTTATTTCCTCACAAAAGCGGTTTATTTGGTGTAGTGAAGCCTCTTCTCCATTGAAAGCCATTAAAAAAACGACCACCGTTTTCACAAAGTCGCATTTTTCAGAGACAGCATCGTTTTCAAAAACCTGTTTTTAAATGTTTGCGTTTTCAGGCCCCCAAAACGCCATTGTTGTGTAAATTAACGGCCAAAACACATAAAAAGTTTTCCGTCTTTAGTTGAAAATGGTGTTGTGTAAATGCCCCCTAAGTTTTCTGTCATGTTTGTCGGTTCTTGTTGCATGTAGTGTTTTTTGTTCTCCCATATTGTTCTCCTGAGTGCTTTTGTTTTGATAATTAAACTTTTTGACTACTGGAATTTGATCCTCTCTTCCATGTCTTTGGACCACACCGTGGCTATGTGTGTGCATCGATCAGGCATAACATTATGACCTGGTAGAAAACATTAGGGAGGTTCCTAATGTTGTGTTCGTCCCCCTTTTGCTGCCAAAAACGGCCCTGACCCGTCGAGGCATGGACTCCACTATTAATATATTCTATCAGAACCAGCATTAACTTCTTGAGAAATTTGAGCTACAGTAGCTTGTCTGTTTGATTGGACCACACGGGCCAGCCTTCGCTCCCCACGTGCATCAATGAACCTTGGCCGGTTCACCACTGTTCCTTCCTTGTACCACTTTTGATAGATACTGACCACTGCAGACCGGGAACACCCCACAAGAGCTGCAGTTTTGGAGATGCTCTGACCCAGTCGTCTAGCCATCACAATTTGGTCCTTGTCAATCTCGCTCAAATCCTTACGCTTGCCCATTTTTCCTGTTTCTAACACATCAACTTTGAGGACAAAATGTTTACTTGCTGCCTAATATATCTAACAGGTGCCGTAATGAAGGTCATATTATTATGCCTGATCGGTGTATATATAGGCATCTGACTGTGAAAGCTTGCAACAACATTAGTTTAGAGTCCAATTCTCACTATTAACTAACTATCATGACTTTTCAGTCAATAAAATCCAAATTACTGCTTATTAATAGTTAGTAAGGTAATTCAGTTTAGGTAATGGGTAGGATTAAGGGATGTAGAATATGGTCATGCACAGTGGGTAAATTGGCTTTTGTAGGGAGGGGGAGCCCTTATTTACGGTGAATGGTCATTCAAAATCGCGCCGGAAAAATACTTAATGTGTTTTTACACCAAAGGGGCTCTTTTTCCAGTATTACTGTGTAAGTTAGAGTTGAGTTATTCAAACAAAGAGAAATACTTTACAGTTCACTTAGGACCATAAGCAGGTTTTTTTTTTAAATCAGTGAAGTCCCAAATTTGAGGTAGTTAGGGGGGTTCGGGGGAATGCTCCCCCGAGAAAAATTTGATTTCTCTGATCTACATTATGTGCATTTTTAATAAGTTTGAAGGCCAAAAAATGAATAATAAATAGCTTGTCAGTGGGCAGTAGATTATTTGACAATACTCCCCTAAAGATGAGTGTCCCTGAAAAGGGTTGGGAACTTTTTTTGACCAAAGAGCCATTTTTTTTTTTTCATTTTTGTTAAATGCATTTTTCCAAAAGAGCCACAATCAAAAATTATATAAAATTATTATTAAAAAGCTTTTTTTCCCCAATAAAATGTAAACAATAGTAATTATTAGGTCCACAACTAAAAACAAACAATTATGCAGCAAACAATAAATAAGTTGCAATATGGAATTAATTGTGCAGGGCTTTCACTGTGAGGTTGGCCAAATGATGAGTATAAATCCTCTTCGTGTGTGTGAACGCCCACAGTGCTTACATCTACTATGTTTATGTGAATACTTGAATACTTTTGATAGCCTATATTTCTGTGTTGATTTGGCCGTTTAGGCGCGCAACCGAAGACAAAGGCTAGAATGCTTGTCCGTTTGTCCGTGTTGCGCTCGGAGCGCGCACAGCATCCTGTCAGTAATTCAGTTGTCTTTCGTGACTTATCATGCTTTTATTGTTTATTTTATCATGACACTCGCGAACAGCACTGAACACACAACTTGAATATTATGATAAACTTGTCATTAACTTCGGTAGGCTGCACAACAAGGGAATTGTAATTGGCTGCTTTTTTCTGCAGAGAACGGATCTCTGTTGATGCGTGTGTCTAATATTTTTATCGATCATGTTAGTAAATGTTAGATATGTTGGTAAAGTGTGAGAGACCTGGCGAGCCATTGAGAATGAGGAGATACGTCATGGTCGTGGGCGGAGTCTGGCCCGTACACCATTCCGGGATCCGACGCTATCGGTTGCCAGGGGTAACATTGTAAGAGCGAAACAGAGATCAGAGCAGGAAAGACGGCTCGAGGAATTATCATCGCGGCGTTTAAGCGGAGAAATTACGAGAAAACTTGAAATGGAGAAGAAGAGGTCTCGTACAGGGAGAAACTTACTACCAGCGCCAAGCTGAGGTATTTAGAGAAGCTGATATCAAAAACGTTGACCCATACGAGCTGCCACGGCAGAACTCTTTACCACCTTGCACTGAAATGTTTCTATAAATATATTTCCTGTGCATTCTGAATAATAAATATATCTCCCCACTATCCTGCAGCAGTCCAGTGCTCGTCATCCTTAGCAGTGTTTTTCTCTTACTGATCATATTTTGTACCTGTTGAGTTTATATTTTTAAATTAATTTGACTAAAAATTTAAATGATCGTTTGTGTGCGCTGGTGCTTTTATTCCAGCCTTCTTGAGTAGAATGAATGCTCGGTACGTGCTTTAAATGGATGTAATGTTAACCATGTTAAATATTGAATTAATCTTAAACAGTGATGCACAGTAGAGGAAAATGACAGTCAACTAGGCCTACCTTGAATATTAATTAAGCGTTTTGGGCATAAACATGTTTATAGCATACAGTAAAATGACCGACAATGAAAAATGACAGAATAGTGATCAACATGTTTAATACAAATAAATAAAGGTTCGTATTGATCAAGTGTCTCACACTTCAGCATCGCGCTCACTAGTTAAGACCATGACTGACACCCTGTGGTGAAATAATGGCGTACGTTTACCAGCCGCTGCTTTCTCAGATCGGCTTGGGTGGATTAAAACTTAATGTTCAGTTGAGTTTGGAAAACTATGTACATAGTAATCATCAGAATATCTCTTCTCCAGTCTCTGTCCGAATTCATTACCTGGCGGGCAGACCCCCAAAATGGCGGAAGGGGGGCGGGGCGCTGTGTCGTGACGACATCTCCTCATTCTCAATAGGTTCCCGACCGCTGCTCTAGCAGTTCGCGGATTTCCATGGTAACTCACTGTTAGAATTGTGACGGGTTTACCTTGATGGCTGTGGGCGCGGTGCTGAACCAGAGAACGCAGCGATTAATGCCTTATGGCATCTGATTATTCCATATAGCCTGTATTTGTCAGGAGACGAACAATAATTAAAGTCTAATAATAATATTTCGTGCTGAAGGAGACGGAGCTGAGCTCCAGCAGGGTGTTTTGTGGACCTGAGGAGGCGGAGCTGCGCTCCGGTGCGCTCCGGCCCAATTTAACCTCTGGTCATGCAGAATAAGGCATTAATATGTGCTTTATAAATGCAGCCAATATCCTAGTAATATGCAAGCTAATAAGCAACTAGTTTATAGTGAGACTTGGAGCCTAAACTAAAGTGTAACCATTATTTTGAGTCGACTTTCTTAGCGCATGTAATATTCTTAGATTGGGCACCGTTATCTTCTTTAAATAGCTTTAACATGCCAGTAAAGGTTGAATGCGTACACACAAACAGTCATACGTGGTGTAGACACATTTGCAATGCTGAGTCACTATAGCCTCCCACCCGATGGCTTCTTATGGACAATGATATGTAGCCAGCCGTGGTCCAGTACTTAAATAGATCACGAAAAGGGCAAATAACTAAAATGTACATTTGTCAAGTCAGGTTTTAATAAAAAAATTGCTGCGTTCTGTAAAAAGGAGTTATTTATGAGCACTTCAAAATGAGCACAGAAGAAAAATGTGGTGAAGAAAATGAAAATACACCCCTCTTCCCTTCCAAATGACAACAAAAAGAAAAAAATCCCGAAAATTTACTGGCTTTAGTGCACTGTAACTCATTCTTCGGTACAAGCAGTTCAAACACACATGAACATTGCAATATTTTGGTGAGAATTATTACGACTAGATTTAGTTGCATAATAGCGCGAGTACACAGCAAATGCATAATTTATGAAATGTAAAAAAGGGTCTTGTGAAGGGTCTTGGGAAAGCTCTGGAAGGGGCCTCCAGTTGCAGATGGGTTTTGAAAAGACCTAATTGCTCACATTTGTAGCTTTATTGACCGTTGATATCCAGCTAACAGTAGAAAATAATATTTATTGGATGTTTCGACATCATATATACACATCACAAGGACGTTCTTTGATTCCGAACATCATGTCACGCTTATGACGTCTGTAACGTGCGCATTTGTAAATAGACACAGGCATTGCCCTTCCATGTGTAAGAAAAAACAAAAATCAACAATGAGCTAGTCATCTGGGGGATGCATTTCATAGCAGTTTAAAAGGGAAAACGTCTCTAGCGGTTTGATGTGGGGAAGCCCTGTTGGTTAATTGAGAGAAAGAAAGAAAAAAAGCCCTCTAAATGTGTAGCTGGAAAATCCATGACATCATTCCAAATGAGAGACATTGAGCGGGGGAGAGTGAAATGAGAAGGAGCAAAAACAGCAGAGGGTCAAAAATTGGGCCTGATTAGCAATGGTTTCCAGTGAGGCACGCCGCGGGTTCCCCAAATGAAGGGAAACAGTGGTGTGTTTTTGCGTGGGTCTCGTTTTCACCCTTTCGTCCCCCCGCTGTGTTCCAGGGGCGACTCGGTTTGAGTCTGAGGTTCATTGTGGTGGCAGCGTGAGCGCTGTGTGATCTCGTCTCATTCGGAGAAGTCTGTGCGTGTTTGTGTGTGTCTGACAGGAGCAGAGGTCACGCTAAGGTTCCGATGAAGTCAGAATGTAATTATGCCTCAATGAACCAAAGGGGAAAGTAATACAAAACAGCTGGATGTTTTTGACTCTGACTCAAGACATATAGATAGGGGTATGAATAGCTCTCTCTCTCTCTCTCCCTCTCTCTCTCTCTCTCTGTCTCTCTCTCTCTCTCTCTCTCTCTCTCTCTCTGTCTTAGCCGCTAGTGAAAAACAGATTGTTATGATGGAGATGTCTCTTTCTCTCCCTCTCTCTTTCTCTCTCTCTCTGGTTTTATGATATGGTCTCCTTTATTTAATAACGTAAAAATGCACTCAAGTTTGGATGTCATTCCAAAATGTGTCAGACTGCAATTCATAGCACAAAGCAATAAAAGTGTTGGATTTTCAGTGCTGCCACCAGGGGCACTATGGCGGGCATTAGTATCTTCCTCTACTTTTCAGGATAACAATTTTTATGGTGGAGTTACTGTCAGAAGAAAAACTTTTAGAACAGCCAATTGCCAATTGAATCTGATTTTGATTCACAAGCTTGGGATTTGATTCAATTCGGATCTCGATTCAATATGATTCGATTCATATTCAATATGAACACTGTCAAAAAATCCCCGTAAAATTTACGGTAAATTTTTTTTACGTTTTACGGGAGACCAAAACCTTAGTTTACTGTCTATTTTACAGTTCAAAACCGTATAATTTAAAGGTTTGTATTGGAATAATTATGTGTACACTGTAAAAACAGTTAAAATACATTTACTGTAAAAAAAAAAAAACTGGCCGCTGTGGTTGCCAGAAATTTACCGTAAAAAATATGGACAATACTAATATAGAGAAGGTGCACAGTGTCATTCAGACAAACACTATACACCATCATGGTAACATTTAAATTTTTTTATAAACATTAATTTAACAACATTAGATGTAACGTAAAACCCTACTGTACATAACTGATTAGAAAAAAACTAAGAAACTACAGTCAGAAAATACATCAAATGTGAAGTGTCATGCAGGGAATTATGGGAATGTAAAAATTTTCACTGTAAATTACACAATGACTTGTTCTTTTTCACTTCCAAAAACTGTACGTTTAATTATATTTTACTGTAAAATTACATTTGTAAGGTTACAGTTATTCACCGTATATAGTACGGAAACTTTTTGTTAACCAATTAACTGTTTTTCACCGTAGCATTTTTACAGTCTTTTACCGTTAAAATCACGATCATTTTTTTACAGTGAATGCTAGGTACATATTCAAAATGAAAAAAAATCTTTTAACTAATACTGTAAACTATATATTTACTATAAAACAATTATTTGTATAAAATTTTTTAAATTTCTCATGAGGCAGTTTCTTTTTATAATAACAACAACAATGTAATAACTTTTTAATGATAAAATTATCTATCTACTCCAGTTAGTTTTTTGTGGATTAAACCTTTAAACAGTGGTTGTCAAGTTGTTTTCATGACAGATTTATTCAAATATACATTAAATATAGAATAAAATGTTATGTTACAAATATATACAGTATAGTGAATATATACACTATTTTATATACACTATTTTTTCTTAGCTAACTATCAAGCTGAATGGCTTTCCTAAAGTTACATCATTTATTGATGGTTTTCTTTCGGTTGAAACACGTTTTAAGCAATTTAGACATTACCATAAGTTGTACTGTATCTTTCAACATACCTTCTGATGTTCATTTATTTTTATTTCATGCTATTATTATTAGTAGAGGAAGAGTTGTTCAGTTCACATGCCACATTACCACATTAGCTACACTGTAAAAAATTCAGCCTTAAGTTTGTAAGTACAATCAACTTGGATGTTTAAGTAATTTCAACTAACATTACATTAAACTGACTTTTAAAAAATGAGTTAAATTGCTTGAGTTAAAACATATGTCATAATGTATTGATCATATAATATTTTACTAGTGTATGTTTTCATCCAAAGTTGCGAATTTAACTTTTCAAAATATCGCATAAAACATTTGCGAATAAAGCACTGTTTCCATCAGGCCTGTCGAAGAGAATAAAATCGTCACTTCCTGATATACTGCCGATAAATATCACTAAGAAAAATTAAGTTGATGCAGTAGGAGAAGCTACAATATAATAATGTTCGTATTTAAATAATATATTACTCCTCAGAGTACGCATGAGGAAATGCAATAAACACGGCCATGTTAACTTGTCTTTTTTGATGCGCATTAAGGAATTTATTTGGTAAATGCAACATAGACCGAAGATTGATCCTTAATTGGGATTTAAATGGCCACATACGTTCACACAGCAGAAGAATAGGTATTTGAGTCCTTAATACGATTACGTTCACACACTGTTCTGTTATTTACGGGAGTGACAACCGCAGTCTATAACCACATTCTCTGAAACCTGTCCTGTGTGAATGGAACTGGATTGGACAATGAGAGAGCCGCTCTGCACTGCACAAACGCATGTCTAGGATTTTGTGTGTGGTTTCGCTTTCGGTAACTTACAGCAACGGCAATATGAGCTGTGATATGAAACCCGTTAGGTTTGTTTTTACATGCGACTGAAATGCTCCGCTCACCACACATAAGCCGTGTTTCCACAGCAGGAACTTTCCACAGGAAGTAGGAATTTGGGTTGGTACTCGCAGGGACCAGGGCCTAAATGAAGTTCCGGGTAAAAACGAGGTACTACTTTTTTAAAGTTCAGGAACTTTCAGGGGTGGGACTTGGGCGCTGAACATGCTGATTGGTTGACTCCATGCAGCATTTTATTTCAACCACCATTTTTAAAAGTCTGTTGCGGTGTGTGCAGTAATGTTGTGTGCACACCAAATGCGAATTTAATTATTTGCGCGAGTAGATTGCATTTTCTGTGAACGCATGATATTCGCATCCTCAACTTGAGCGGAAAATTCTCATGCCGCGTTGTCAGTGTCAACCAGTCAGTGAATAGCTTATTGACACGTCCGGTTTGACAGGTTATCAAACTGGGCACCCATTCTCAAGTAGCACTAGAAGCGGCTGTCATGCAGAGGCAGCTCCTGGAGAAGACGAGTTGTGTGCGCCTCTGGATGGTGCTGTGAACCCAGACACAATGGCATTTGGCTTTCCGGCCTATTTGGGACTTCCACAACAGGTACAGAGCAGCAATAGTTGTTATCTCCAACATGTTTGATGACGGAAAAAATGGCAGAAGGAAATGTTGTTGATGTGCGTGAAAACACTCCTCATTGCGCAATGTTTTTATTTTTGCGAGTGACTTGAAAAACAAGTTATCCCGCAAGTTAACTATAGCGAGTAATGTCTCTTGTTGTCGAGACACTACTGTAAGTTACTGTTTGAACGGGACATTTCGAGACTCACACATCTAAGTAAATGCGCTTATCAATCCAAAAAATAGACAGTGAATGTAGCCAATGAGAATTAGAATAAATTAAAAACGAAATATTTAATATTTTCATTCCAACCCTATAGCAATTACCTGTTTTATGTTTTATTCAACACATCAGGTTTAACATCATAGACATTTGAAACCATAAAGGCATGTTCAGATGAAGACAAATGTTCAATGTGAAAGTTTGGTGCAATAAACATTTTAATTTGAGCAAATGTCTGTTAATGCATCTGACTGACATGAATATTCACATATGGTAAACTTTTTTTTATTTTTATTTTTTTATGGAGAATTGTTAAGCATTGATGTGCACACAACTATCCTTTGCCTCAACTATCCATTTAATAAGTTAAGAAAACATATTTCTAACCTCTGCTTGTTACCATGGCAGAGTAGACGTTGAATAAATTTAACAGGAAATGGGCAGCATACCAGGTGGTTTCACTCAGGTGATCTCGCAACTGCCCTGCTTCATTCGGGCTTTAAAGGCCTCTTAAATTGAAGAGGGCAAAACTACATCACTTTCCAAGAAACTCCACTCATCATCATCTCCCCATCTGTCTCTTTCAGACATGTTTTCCAGCCTTGACATGCACAGATACCGTATCCACCACCAGTAGCAGTGCAGTAGGTTGTGGGAAACCGCACAGGGAGTGCTGGGTCGAGGAGGGATGGAGAACAGAGTGATATGGATAAGCGGTTAGGGAAGGAGGGGAGAGGGGAGAGGGGAGAGCTGAGGGGGAAGGCGGCACTATTTGTTCCAGATAAAGGGGTCCAGTTACCCACATATCAGGGAATATGGAGAATAAAAAACATATTGCACCACGTTTGTTCATAAAGCACACTTGGAAGGACAACAGTCATTCCAAACCCCTACTTTGAAACTGGTTTGAAAAAAGGACAAATCATCCACATATTTTAGAAACATTTGTAGATACGCAAAAAGAGGTGGGGGGGACTTTTTAAATGAGTACATGGTGTTTATTGCAAATGATCTATGGTAGACATTAACATTTTAAAGAACTATACTTATTAAATGTCAGATTTCAAGATTTCTTTTTTTTTTTAATTTTCAATATTAAACTTCAGAAATATATATAATTAAAAATATATAGCTAAATATTAGGATAACATTTTAAAAATGTACAATAAAATATCTGTAATACAATAATAAGTTCTGTGAAATGTTTTATTTGTATTCATTTTGGAATCATATTGCTTTGAAAATCATTTATAGAATTTCATTTTTTTAAATGACGTTTTCCTTACCCCGTAAATTATTATACCAAACATCTTATCAAATCAAGTCATTGTACTGTATGAACTTATTTTGTTATGTATTTTTGAGTAAATTAATATATGAGCATTATGTCATTGACCCTTTACTTCTCTATTGAAGAAGACATTAAAGGCATAGTTCTTCAAAAAATTAAAACTCTGTCATCACCTGATGATAATAAGCAGAATCTCTAAAGGAAAGAGTTGCCAACTAAAGCAAACACTGATGGCGAATCTGTCCTTCATTGATTGTTAACAGCAGGTGTGCATCACTAATCGTCAATCATCATTCAATTAATCACTTAATTATCTCATTAACTTCAACACTGCTTCAGTGTTAATTTCAACACTCTTTTTTACACTCTTGGGTGTCTAAAACAAACTCTGAGGAGAGTTAATTTAACACTGGGGTTTTGCTGTGTAGTAGGGGGAAAATTCTATGGAAGTCAATGGCTACCAAAAACTGTTTGGTTACCAACATTCTTTCAAAATATTTTCTTTTGTATCTTCTTTTGTGCTCAATGGAATATAGAAACTAAAAAATATATAGGTTTGGAACATGTGAGGGGTGAGTAAATGATGAATTTTCATTTTTGGGTGAACTGTCCCACAATGGCGTTTAATGCCAGAAGACAGTGACCACTGGACAATGCTTTACTGTTACCATTGACAGTTAACACTGAATATTGCTCTGGGGAATGTGGTACAATGTCTGTCTCTGCAGTGAGTTTATTGTACTCAAGTTAAACACATTTGAGAAAATGCTTCAGGAAAATCTCTACATTCAGGAAAATATACATTTTTACTTTAACACACTCTTCCATGACAGAATGGGTACATTCGAAATTGATTGCTGGCCTGCTCCACCTGACTTTCAACAAGCTAGTTTTGTTTGTGTTCAAACAGAAGTCAATTATGCTTCCACTGTGTAATTATGGTAAAACTTGGGACACCTACCCTCAGCCAAACAGGGCATGGAAATCTTTGGAAAACCTTTAATTCAAGCCTGTGTAGAAGACACATTATACACAATGTTGAAATCAAGGCTTTGGAAAGGTACTTCAAAAACACTGAAAGATTGTAATGTCAGGAAAATGATTCTGTGGTCATCTTGGTATTTTTATAAAGATTTTTGACTGAAGGCAGCAGATTGCCTGAGTCCTGATGCTACTTTAATGTGGTGTGAACTTGGAAAACTGTGAAACTCCTACTATCAAAGGTCAAGAGAGAAGTTTTTTTAATAAATGTATACAGTATTCACCAATCACATGCAATATCATTGTTTAAAGTGCCCCTATTATGCTATTTTAAAGGCTTCCAATTTTGTTTTGGAGGTCTCCTACAACAGGATTACATGCATTAAATGTCCAAAAACACTGTAATTTTCTCATAATATACATTGCACATCACCACATTGTTCAATGATTCTCAAACGACTCAACGGATGAATCAGTCTCTCTAAATCCCTCCTTTCAGCGAGCTACTCTGCTCTGATTGGCCAGATGGCCCAGTCTGTTGTGATTGGTCTACCATTTACATCCCATTACCATAACTGAACTTCAGCTCCGGAGGCTTCCTAAAGCTCAGCGACTGTACACACTGTAAAGACAGTAGCGTTGACGTCGATTTTACAATATCAATCCGAGCGCGAGTCCAATGATGATTAAACTTTATTTATTGTGCACTTTCGAAAGTTTAAGTTTGCAGAATTTTTACATTCACAAACAGTTATCTTACACACTGGATAAACCATAATAGGGGCACTTTAATAGTAATATTTTAAATAAAACGAAAAAAAACATTTGAACTGACCTAATTTGACCTTAATTTGACATGGCACATTTTCTCTGCAAATATTGATGTGATTCATTGTAATTGATTTGATTAATGTACATTTAATTTTATACTCTTCAAACAATTGAGAGCCACATCAAAAGCCAAAATCATCACGATCGACTCTTCAAGTTTCGAGTTTCCCTAGAGTTTAGAGGAGGACAAAAGAGCCCCTCAGGCGATCTCAAGAATGGACGGCTTCTGAATCCCACCAGCTGCTGCCTTGCTGTAAACTTCCGACAAATGTATTTGGGAAGACGGATCCATGTAAGGTCATCAGTGTAGTTGCTCTGTTTTGTGTCCCAATGGCAACTATCCAAACATGGAGCTCTTTTCTCGAAAAACCTTCCAACATGAGACATAATACGTATCAGCATGTATAAACGGAAGTATTTTATTAATATCACAGTAAAAATAGATACCACACATACTATTGTGGATATTTATGGAGAAATCAAGTTTGTACGACCAAACTAGGAAGAATTTCAAAGACCTTTGGCTGATTGCTTTTTATTATTATTAATCTAATTCAGTCACAAAGTTCTTTAAATAGAATGTCACATTTCTCAAGCCTTTTGTAGGTTGATTTCCATGAAAAAGAGTAAACTTGTGGCTTTATCGAAACAAACAGCCAGACATGGCAACAGTGGCTCAACCAGCGGTATCGGTTTGAGGGCGGGGCTACCTAGTTTTTCGACCAATGGCTGAGGTTGAGAGTGTTTGGGAAACATTTTTCTTTCATTTATGTCCAATGTGGCACTCAAAACAATTCTGTTGTTAGTCACATATATATTTTAGAGTAGGAATTGTTTTGCAAGTCTAAAAGTTTGGTCAGAACACATACGCCCTTTTGGGTTTGACCTATTTTTACTACATTACTTCAATGTCTGGCAATAGCGTCAGAGCTTTTGGGGTTTCTTAACAATATGTCAAACATCAGCAGGATGAAGAACTTCTGATAGATGACATTTCTGGGGTTGTTGTTTTTTTTTTTTTTGCATAAAGCTGCAAAGCCAGGGTGAGTTGTGTCTGAGGTCAACAATCTGTTTAGTTTCTGTCAAAAACAAAGATGTCTGACTGAAGCTTTTGCTCTGTGAGGGTGGGTTTGTTTGAAGAAAGACAGCCTTGAGGGTTTTTTCTAGGAATTCCTGAGGGGATTTCTAGGAATTCTGGATGTGGTAAATTCGCCGTCCCCTGGAGGGAGTTTAAAGACTATATGTCATTAAAAAAACCAAACGTATATTTCTGTGGTTTTTGCCAAAATATATATTGTGCTAAGCTCAAAACATGTATGGAAATGATACGGGTTTGTAACGATATGAGGGTGAATAAATTACGATTTTTAATTTTGGGGTTAAAGTAAAACTTTAAAGTGAAATCCCCCACGTATTTTGAACATAGTAATGCCGTGCGTTCTGAGGTAGAAATGCTTTTTTATGAATGTCAACCCTTTCAAAAGTTCAAGTGCTCTCTGCTGAGCTCCTTTACCTCAGTTTTTCCTCATCCTGATACAAAAAAGGCTTGTTGCCAGTAAACAGCACACATGAATCATTTACTTCTATTTGTAATGCATGATCTGGAAGCTATGGTTAGAGATGCTGGTAGAAGTTTGTACGAGTGATTTTTATATTCACAGTAAAGTTATGCTCCACTTGGAGAAAAGCAAACCCATTTGCCAATTCACAATTATATGACTTCACATTTAATGGTGTGCAAAACATTGCAGTACAGGAAGAACTATTTTACATTGTTTTTGCCCCCATTAAATGTTTAATGTTCTTGTAAAAGTAGGGGGGTTAAAAGCACTCTCCAATCTGCTTACAAGGGAAAGCTGAATCATCTGACTCCAACCTGAGTCCACATATGACACGTAGATTCAGCACGAGTGTAAAATGTGACACGTGAACAGAAAAGATGACCGCGAGCCTACAAACTGACAATCAGAGATAGATTTGTACCTGTACTTGTGTAATAGCAAAGTCTGAGATTACACTTTGAAAAGCACTTTGAGAGTAATAACCTTTGATGCAAAGGGAGAAAATATAAATATAATACTGTAATATTTACTTTTCATGGTTAGGTAATTTTGGCAGCTGTAATCGTATTCGTATTAGTAAGTTCAAATAAGTTCAATCTTATTGTTTTTCTGAATAATTCTTATATGCCCACTAAAGTGCCTTGAAACCATGACACACCTTGATTCTCTTCCATTGTAGAAAAGCGAGAAACGTGTTCCAATGTCCATATATCGCGCTGACATCTCGGAGCCCGAGTCTGTGCATTAGTGAGCGTGAAATAGAGCCGCGGTATCAAGGCCCGTTCACACTCCAGCACAATCGGTTAGTACAATTTACTGCAGAACAACTCGTTATGTTGGTGTGAAATAAACAGTTATGGAAATGTAGAATTTAAAGTTGAAGCTTCAATCTCCTCCTGAAAATCCCCCAAAAAAGTCAGTTGGTGCCTCAGCTGTCAATCATGACGTCACACCCCCGTTTTTATAGCATCGAATAACTAAAACAAACTTATTTAAAAAACGAACACTTGAACTTACATCAGTGTGATAAAAACGACCTAAAATGACAGAAAATGTATTTGAATTGTAATTTGGTTGTTTAGTTTGTCTCACGTCCCATTCGATTACATGTAGAGGGAGGGGTTTATGACCAGCCACCTGGGGGCGATCGTTTTGGTTTCACTTTTCAGGACTTGTATGGCACACTTGCTTGAAATACGCAGCATTGTTCAATGGGTTGACGTAATTTCAACCCCATCTCACGGCAATTCATACGTATTTTACGAGTTGCCCAATTCGTATGAATTTGTACTAATGACCTACCTCTAACCCCGCCCCTAAGCCTACTCATCCATGGAATTAAGACAAATCGTACAAATTCGTACGTGTGAGGTCATACGAATTTGTACGAATTAGCCACCTCATAAAATATGGACGAATTGGTTGTGAGATAGCGTAGGTAATTTTCACTGAGACAGGAAGACTAGGCGGGACATATCGAACAGCTCCTCCCTTTTTTAAAATAGCGTTTAGTTTATATCACAGCTCGGCCAGAGCAGTTGAGCCCTGTAAAGACATAGTTTCCTCCTAATCTCTAAACGTTTCTCCTCCATATCGCTTTAAAATACAGCATTCTGCAGAATTCAAATGGGTCCGATAAGTTTTCTGTCCTGCGCCGACTCGCGCATATTACCCGCTCTGTGTTATCGCATCTCTGGACCGGAGCAGAAGCATTGACTTTTTATTTTTTCCTCCCATCTCATATTTTTTCCGCCACCAATGTAATACAATTTGACTCAAGGCATTACTGGAAGGCAAAACTATTGACAATGGACAGTGGGCCTTTTTGGCGAGGTTAACGAGCGAGAGACGTGGGAGGAGCGAGCGAGACCGGTCCGTGATTTCGAGTCCTCTCATGAGGGAGCACGGAGGCATATAGTGAAGGACGAGACAGGACCAGGCCTGGACTTTACGTTGTTTTGTTTATGTTTTGTTATGTGTGTGTGCGGCAGTCGTCCGTGAGGGGCTACTTTCATTTTGTGTTTATTATTTGATTAAATTCTTTTAACGTTCGCCGGTTCCCGCCTCCTTCTTCCCATATCAACGAACTTCAATTACAGCCTTTATTTTGCCAAAAATGTGCTAATGTGACTTCATTGTAACTGAAATGGAACCCCAGGTGACTGAGACTTTTGCAACACAAACAGCAAGGGAAGTAAACAAAAGACGTGCCTCACTATTCATTTTTTAACAGAATTTGATGTTGAAAGCTAATGGCGCAATAGTAAGTATGACATACATATCAGATACAAATAAAAGTCCTTTTAAATAAACAATTTTAATCAATATTTTACAGTAATGCATTATGTGACTGCCTTCTCAATAGGTTTTGCAGAGTTTTAGTGCAGTAAGAGACTGAGGGGTTGCCAGAAGTTGGGGAATTATCAGGAAAATACATACTCTGAACCTAAGATAGATGGATGAAATGAAAAAAAGAAGTGATATCATTGTGAGTGCAATATGATTTGTACGATAAAGTCATCATAAATCATAATTCCCATAGTTCCTACCCTCCATGCACGTATCCTTAACTGAGGTGAAATCCTTTCAGAGGCTTTCAACTTTCAGTCAAAACAGATGGATTTGATGTCTGAATTAAGACATCATGAGGCCAAATAAGAAAAACATTTTAATTACAAATAGATTGGCTGCTATGATGTTGTTGTGTGGTCTTTTTGTAAACACCAAAGATTTGCTTTGAGACTAGATGGAGCTATTCCCTTTGTCTGCTCTCCAAAAAACAGAACTACACAGGGCCAGGCCAATGTTTGTACAGAACACCAAACTCAGGACACCCCCAGGGGCAGAAAATGTTTGGTCACATGCCTTGTTCTGGCCTCAGATTAGCGTAGCTAACTTTGTTTTTCCTTTACTTGTTACTAAGCCCAAAAGTCAAGGATTCACTTACAATAACATTAAATAATAGGCCGCTGTTTTTGATCTCACTGGCTTTACCAAAAAATGTCTCATTGTCTGACAATAACAGCGTGAAACACATTTACAGTATGGGAAGAGGGCCAGTTGAAATGTTATAAATGAACCTGCACAAGAACTTTAAAAGATTACAATCTTCCTTCTAAATACATATAATGCAATAACAGTACATTTGATTATCTCCTATGTAGTTTTTATATAATATCATTCGATTGTGGTGTAGCTCACCATCTTGACTTTTCAACCCCTGGAAAGCCTCAAAATAAACATCCTCTCCATTTACAATTCAGTGTAGACCTGCTGTTGGTGTTTTTACACATTGTGACATCAGATCATCACATTAAAGCTGAAAAATAGTATATGATTGGTTCTTTGGAAACTATTTCCCCTTAAAAAACGTAATACAGACATTGCATATCAAACAAACATGTAGAGGTCATAAATATACAGATAATGGTATGTGCTTAACTGTATTGAAATGTACCCAAAGAGAAATTTAATTGGTTAAAATTTGTTCATTTATACCTCGTCCGACTTAATGGATTCTAAGCGTATGTAAAGGAGACAATTGTTGCATTCTTATGCATTAAAAGTATAATTCACCTCAAAAAAATTAGGTTTTTTTTATTAAAAGGAAAGTCAATGGGGTCCAAAACAATGGAATTTCATTGTATAGGCAAATATTTCGTATGTGTTCCTCAACAGAGAAAGTCATACAGGTTTGAAACGACACAACCCGTTCTCACTCCCAAGGCGTCAAAATCTGAAGCATGGTCAAGTGCCTTCTATGAAGATGCTAATGTTACCCCTAAGTGTCACTATATCGACGTGCAGGGTACTCCATTGATTTCAATGAGAAACCTTTGGCGTCATACACAGACGCGTTGGGCATGGGAACGTTATCGTCATGATGAAATTATATATTGGGTTTTGATTTTGCCATTATGACATGTTGGAGTGTGATTCTCAATTTAGTCAGACAACATACTTTGACTACAGGCATAATTTATTCAAAAAGTACAAACATTTCAAGTGTTCTGAGGCCAAACGATTGATGTGTGAAGAAAATCCCCAAAAGCGATCAGCGTCTCCATCCGCAGAAGATCATGCACACACTCACATTTTTAAAATTGCCGCCTGAAGAAACATTACATCAGATGTCATAGTGAGATTGCATTGGCTCTCGTATGTCTCGTGACCAATTGCGTCATTACTTCAGCTTTGATTGTAAAATGTCATTGGCTCTCATGTGTCTTGTGACCGATTGCGTGATGCTAAAGAGTCGTGTATCATTTGAATGAGATATTACTGAGTAAGTGTGTGCATTCACGGAGAGGCATGATCATCATTTCAGTGATTAAAACATTTAAGATCCACTCTGTTCTTTACATGAAGATATCGTATGACTTCAGAAGACTTGGAATACAACATGACATGAGTTCATACCTTTACACTGTTTTTGGTCAGTTTTTGCAATAAATACCTGTGACTGTACTTTCATTTGCCTGTTATGTGTTTTATATTGTTGAGAAGTGGGAAGGTTTAGGGTAGGAGTTGGGTTAGTTGATCCAAAATATAAAAGTAGCCTATACATATTAATAAAATCATGTCTGCTTTTACAAATGCAAAGAATTAATTGGGCAATCAACTGAAATCCATTAAGTACCCCTGCGCATTGATAAAGTGACGCCTAGGGGTGCCTTTAGTGGCTTCAGATTTTGACACATTGGGAGTGAGAATGGGTTGAACGACATGAGTGATTTGTCATTTTTGGGTGAACTAATACAATCTGAGCACAGTTTAGGCTGTTTCTCAATTCCAAGAACGCAAAGAACGGACTTGCGTTCTCGTGGAGACCGGTCTTGCCAGGCGACCTTGAAAGAACAAACTCGGAACGATGCGAGGACACATTGCTAATGCACTAATTAACACAACATAACATCACAAACAAATATCACAGCCTTTTAAAACATTTCTTTCATATGTAGAGACATTATTTTCAGATTTAATTTACCGCGTGTATTTATGACAATGAGTAGCCTATGTTACCTATGCTTTGTCAATGTTAAGATTCCTATGCCAATAAACATACCGCAGGCTTTCTTCAGGTTAACACTTTATGAAAATTAACAATCAAACGGACAAATGTTTACTTTCACAAGCCGCAGTGGGAATCCCTTAAGTGAGAACGAGAAGTTTAAAGCTTACAGGCTTCCATACGCGATCCGTCCGCAGCGTTTTCTGGGATTTCTAACGGTTCGATTCTCTCAAGTCTGCATTCGATGCATTCTCGATATCAAGAACACATCCGGGTACTTTCTTGTGTCCTCTGTACTTGTAATCTTGAGTATTGGAGTTGAACTTCGACGGTTGATGATGATGTAGTACGAGAACACAAGATTGCTTAAGAACGCATATTGAGAAACGGCCATTGTTGGGACCTCTTCTGAAAGTGGAGATTACTCAAGTTTTCGCAGAGGTGTAAAGAGACTCACTGACAAGTCACCAATTCCAATATAACTTGGGTCTTAGAGATTACCAGTTCTTAAGTATTTT
This sequence comes from Gobio gobio, assembly GCF_949357685.1. Lineage (NCBI taxonomy): Eukaryota > Metazoa > Chordata > Actinopteri > Cypriniformes > Gobionidae > Gobio > Gobio gobio. The sequence continues at coordinate 28,859,039 of NC_137121.1, read as the reverse complement.
ACTTGTACTGAATGTAGGCTCAATGACGTACTAGTCCTCAACTCTTGCTAATGAAAAACAAGAAATGGTTGATTTGTGAGGGAAGCAGTCACATTTATTTTTCTAAAATCCTAACTGAACACCTCAAAATTTAAATAAATCAAGGTCGACACAACAGCCTCTTAAATGTTTTTTAAACACTCAATTTTAAGTTAACCACAAGTGCACAAAAAGAGCATAAGTACAGCAATGAAACGCCTGCGATTCACAACTACCTGCTATTGCACTTGCATTCCAATGTGATCTCATGAGAATACATGTCTATTTTTACGAAAGTATAGTTCTCCCACATTTACTTCATCTCTTCATCTCCCCTCAGTAGCGACTTTAAACGTCAAATTTTACGTTCAAAATTGAACGTCCTCAAGAAGCGTTACGACATAGGCTCTCGCCTGCTTCGTCACAGATTGCGACATGCCGTGTTTCAGTCGATGTACATTTGAACTTGGGAAATGCGCGCCTTCTCGGAAAGAAGCCGGATCAACATTTTCATGGAATAGTAACATACATTCCGCTCTGTACCTCATACAAATTATTATATATCACCAGAGAGAACTGGGATGGCAACACATCATCATCTGACAATACACATATTATTGTGATTACACTTGTCTTCAACTGTGCTGTCTGTTATGCTTTTATTTATAATAGTACATGGTTTTAAGAAATGGATATGGGAAGGTTTATGGGTAGGTTTATGGGTAGGATTAGCAGCTCCAAATATCGTTTTAATATTGTTACTAAAATTTGAATTTTCCGTTTTATTCTTTTAATATTATGTAAAATGGGTATGTTTAGGTTAGGGTATCTTACATTTTTCTGTAAAATGGTAAAAGGGAAATTATACAGATATCTTTATGAAATGAAAGATTCGTAAATATTTTACGTTTTTTAGCTGTAAAAACGTAATAATGCTATGTTTAAATGTCGCTAATACATCAATATTTTACGCTTCAGCACCTATCCAAATGTACCAAAACGTACGTTCATACGTACGTACACTGCATTCGTGTAAAGTATTCGGGCAAAACGCACAATTTGTAGTACCGTCAATTAGGGTTGGGCATCGTTTTGATTTGAACGATTCTGATTCCGATTCCGATTCTTAGTTTCGATTCCGGTTCTTTTCGATTCTCGATTCCGATTCTTTGAGGGGTGGAGTCACAACATCTCACAGGCTCATTTCACAGAGGAAAATTGTATTTTGATTCAATAATGAGTTTTAGTTTTGGGACTTTCTCCGCTGGCATTTTCACTTGCTTTGCTGCAAAGGTGAATGGAGTTTCACATGAGTCCCGGTTTAGCAATAGCATTAACAGCAGTCATATTAGGACTGCTACTAGCGTGGGCAATTTGCGTATAGCTACATTTAAATCTACAAGGGGGAAAAATAATTTCAGTAACGTTGTTGTTCACCACAATTCGCAATTTGGTCAAGGGCTTTGTTATTACACTACCTGATTATGACGAGGTGGGATAATGTTAGTTCACCCTGAAATGAAAATAAAGCCATCTTTTACTCACCCAGCTGTTGTTCAAATGCGCGTGTTCATGTGTGTGCGCACTCCAAGCCGCAGTAGCCTCGTGCAATATTGTCATGACAACCGGTACACAATATTCACTTAAGGAGGTTATATTATTAGTATTATTTCTTATCATATACGTTATAGAAAAGACGAGAATCGCGTTTTTTTCTATTGAGCTTGATTTCTCCAAATGGTGCGTGTGTGTGTGTGCTTATCCTGGGTGCAATGACGAGTGCGAGTTATTATAGTAGGCATGAGCGCCGGCGGCTGCTGACGGCTCAGTGTACACAGAGGAGCGCGCTCAGAATAACGGCTGAGCTCAGTGTTTTTACTGAATAATACGGTTTCTTTCTCGCAAAACCTTATAGTGTGCCCCCTGAACACTTTCCATATGGCGCGCGTCTCCCTGTATCGTTGCGGGATACATTTGTTTATTTTTTGTAATGTTTTAGCTGATCGCCATTCACTGCCATTCCATAATAGGAAGGAGCGCGTGCAGGAACAGTATTTTAAATGTCATAGGACATAGGGCACTGGGACAACATCAGGGTAAGTAAAAGAAGGCTTTATTTTCATTTCAGGGTGAACTATCCCTTTAGTAACGTTGGTTAGCGCAGGGTTGCCCTAGGAGGACAGACCTGCGCAGCATTTTAAACACGCTACACTCGTTAATTTATACACCACATATTTGTAGTGCATCCTCCCGTGCACGAAATAAGTTTGTCATATGTGTTGCACTGTGCCGACCCAGGCTTTTTTTTTTTTAAGTGAAATAAAGCCACACTTTTGAGCGCCGATTGCCGTGCTCCATGGCTGCAACAGAACAAACGGGCGTGGCAAGCACTTCCGAAAACTTGCGCGTTTGGAACCGATGATCGGAATCGAAAACAAAATTTCTAAACGATTCCAATGGCATCGTTATTTTTTAAACGGTTCCAAGTTGGAACCGGTTCTCGATGCCCAACCCTACCGTCAATGCCCTGTATCACTTCTTTTGTAGCAGAAATAAACTGCTGCAGAAAAAGTTAGGTGCCATGCAAAATGTAACGAGTAACTGCATTACTTATCACAAATGTATTGGAGTAAAGAGTACATAAACTTATTTAAAAATGTAGTCAAGTAGAGTTGCGAATATCTTTGTTACTCAGCAAAACTACAAAGTATCCAAAATATACGTAAGTACATTAACAACATATCCTTTAATAACGTTTACCCAAACATTTTACACCACTTGGTTTTCTTTTCTTTTTTAAAAATTTATAAGAAGCATGGGCTTAAGAAAAATTCTCCATTCACATTCCATTTAAAGGGGTCATATAATAAAGTTAATATGATTCTTTAGTGTCTAAATTAAAAGTTTGTAATATACTTTAATTAAAAATTCTAATTAGTATTGTAAGAAAACACTAATTTTACCTGGTCAAAAACAGCTCTGTTTTCAGCAAGCCATTTCAGTGCATGTGTCTTTAAATGATAATGAGCTTTGCTCACCCCGCCCCTCTGTTCTGTGGGGCATTTTGACACAACACACGTGGAGTGTTGCCTTGACAACAGTTGATTTTTTTGGATCAAAATGGATTTTGACGTCACACGGTCAGACGGCTCGATTTGAGACAGGGGAAAACATATAAGGAGGTTGAAAAAAAAACACTGTATGGATTTTTATCATTATAGGATGGGTGTGTACAGGCACTGCCAACACACATTTCCGTACAATCAACTTGTAAAAGTGCATGTACCATTATATGACCCCTTTAAAGGGTAACTCAACCCCCGATCAGAGCGTAACTCCACCCACTGGCAATATTTGAAAAATGCTGGAAAAGTGGGCAGAGCCCAGTGGAGACAGAGGGGACGAACTGAGTGCGGGGCTCAGCGGGGGGTGTGCACCTGAGAACCGCAGTGACGGATTGATTGACAGCTGGAGTGAAGCCGTTCTCATGTGATCAATACGGGAAAACATTTCTTAGGGCATGGTGAGCTCGTGCCAGGGGCGTGGGTAGTGAGTCGTTGGAAGAGCCAACATACGTCACGATGACCAACAACGTCCAATAGGAAAATTCAACTGCAGTAGCCACCATTCAACCTTAAGAGGGCAGCACTCAAGATGGTTTTACACCATATATTGTAGAACACTTTATACCCAAATGTCAAAACATTTACTCAAATCAATGAACACCTCTAATAAAGCCCCAGTCTTGCAGATCATTAACTACAAAAAGTTGTTTCAGGGTTCAGTTACCCTTTAAACACATTAATCTCTAAGAGAAACCATTTGTTGATAATGTTACATTTGTTGAAAACGAAATGGGCTTTACTCCTTTAAAAATGTGCTTCTTCATAAATTTCATCATTGCTGTTACTTTATTTCACCTTTACGAGTTTATTATGGCTCCCATAGTCCCAGCAAAGCATCTGGTCTGAAGGTGTCGAACAAGAAAGATGAGACATCCAAGTCTGACATCTCACTTTTCGTGTGGAGAAGACAATAAATGAGATGGTTTTCACAGAAAACGAGACAGTTCTACAAAAGAGTAGCCCGTTCACTCCAACGACAACAGAAGTGACGCTAACTCCCGGGCACCGTATGTCAACACCAGGGACTGCATGGCTTTTCACACAACAAAGTGCCAGCTGAACTAACATAACCTGGATTCAATTCTCCTGCAACCATTTCCCATCCAGTATCCACTGTGCGCAATTAGTACTGAGGCGTTTCGCCCTGGCCAAGAATTGTGATTTTTTTTTTTAAATTTATTTCTTTTAACCATACCAAACCCCCAGCCGCCAAAAAAACAGTCCAATTATAAGGAACAATTCATCAAGTTGCAAGCACAAGTCTTGGAACGGCGACAGCTACAGAAAAACAAAAAAATGTGCTTCTAACAGTAAGGGAAAATCTGTCTTTACAATCCCTAGGCTTCTCACTGCCAACTTTGTGCTGGCTGTTGGGTGAGCGGAAATGAAAGCGTGCTAGATTCTACCCCCCAGGGAATAACTCTAACCCTGCAAAGCGCAAATCAAACATACAATCGACGTCACAGGAAACCATTTTGAAGCCTAAAACCTCCCAATGGAAGATCCATTTGAGTGCCGCGGGTATGTGCGAGCCGCTACGCCTCCCTCTTTCAAGGCTTCAGCCGCAAAATAACCCAAACCATACCACACCGCCAGTGGTCTGAGGACAGAATCCCTTTCTCTTTCCCCCGCTCCCTCCCAAACACAGTCGTTTTTTTCTCGCCATCCCATCTCTCATTCTTATACTTGCTTCATCCAACACACGCAAAACTCCTCTTCTCCTCCTCTCTTTTGTCTGCATCTTATCAACAAACACACAATTGTTTTAAACAAAAAGGCAATTGTGGATCAAGTTTATGCAGACTAGAGATTGAGGAATGGCAGCTCTTGATTAGAAGCACCAATTTGAATCGGGAAGGCTTTTTTTTCCAAGACTCCCCTGCCCACAAACCAGGAGTTCTGGAGTCAGTAATGATCTGTATCTTATTGTGTTTAATTATCCAGGATCTGTGCGAGGCCTGGTGCCAAGCCCTTGAGCTTTTGCCTTAGAGGACCACATGAACCCCCCACGCCTGCCCTTCCAGCCTGCTTGACATTTAAAAAATGGGTTGAAAGGTCAGACCCTAAGCAATCAAAGAAGTTTGTTTTGGCACTCCCCCCCCCCACCCCATCCCACTGGCTGGGGAAAGGTCTTGCCATCACCTCGCATGCCTCCCTGAGAAACAAATATGTCCTTAAAGATCACTGTGGGTTGAGGCCACACATTTGGATCAGTCCAGGGTAGGCACCAATCTTCAGAAGGGGACGCAAATAAAAACCAGGACACATCACAAGGTTTCCCTCTGAGCAAAAGGTTGGCTGAGGTTTCCAAAAATGTAGAATTCATACACCGTCCCTACAAAAACACATGCAATTCTCTTGAGGGGGTTTGCATTCCAATCACCTATTGGTCCTGCTTGAATGAGATCAGAGGATGTGTGTGTGTGTGTGTGTGTGTGTGTGTGTGTGTTCTTTCAGTGAATAACAATGCAGTGCTGCTTAAACTATTCCCAGCAATCTGTTTGAGTAAGGCCAAGGGGGGGCGTCACGTATCCATTAAATCAAAAACCACAGCATTCTCAGACGTTTAAGAATCTCTAAAAGAAATTCTTAAACATTTATTGTATTTCCCGCCTGATATCACTTAATCAGACTCTAATATATGAAGTGATGTAATTCAATTAACCTTTCAGGTCTTACAAGATCTTACTTCAGATCATTATCCTCCTGTTTAGGTGAAATGTTAAGGCTCCTAGTTTAACTAGCTTACATTTGGCATAACCTTGGATTAGGAGAACCTACGGTAGGACTTTTGCCAATCGCTCATCTGTATCCTTCTATTGATTATGTATTTCAAAGGAGCAGGTTGGGTGGCCACGCACTGTCAAGCCTAAAACTCTAGCCCCACTTCTGTCACATTCAGCACATCAAAACAATCCCCACCCCCTGTTCTTTGAGTTCATTATGATTATTAGCTTGTTTAAAATGCAAATGCATTTCTTGAACAGCTGCTTTAGACAAAGACCACCCAGTAGGTATAAGGCATTGTTGATTGCAGATAAGCAGTAATGGGGTGCCGAGGGAAATTATTTGCCCCTCTAAGGCACACCACTATGCAGGAACTTGCAAACACATCAATGGTTAAAAGAAAAGAAAATAGTGTCCCCATTTGACATGACATCCATTCCTCCAGACATCTTTTTCTGTGTTGAAATGTGCAACAAATATACAAAAGTTCAGAGATTTGACAGATTAGTTGATGTTTGGGACCTACTAGCTCTGGTTGGAAGGCTTTTTTCCAAGAAATAAATCAATGCAGGATGTGTTGAATCAACTGGCCACGTACACACTGCTGTTTAATTCAGTTATCACTATTGCTTATTCAAGAGTATTGAATAATATGCTGCAGTCTAAAAAAAAGGTTCTATATGGCACCAAAAATGGTTCTTGGCTCGTAATCATAAGGGAACCTTTTTTAAGTGCTCTATAACACCAATTTTGGGGCTTCAGTGGTTCTTCACCGGTTCTTTGACTAAGGTGCTTAATAGCACTACTACCATATACAGAATGTTAAGATATGGTGCTATATAGCAACAAAAGTGGTTCCTCTATGATTACGACGAAGAACCATTTTTGGTGCCATATAGAATCTTTATTTTTTTGTGTGTGTGCCGCCCTGTACAACCAAATTTTTAATAAATTTAAAGGATTAATTCACTCCAGAATTTAAAAAATCCTGATAATTTACTCACCCCCATCTCATCCAAGATGTTCATGTCTTTCTTTCTTCAGTCGAAAAGAAATTACGGATTTTGAGGAAAACATTCCAGGATTTTTCTCCATTTAGTGGACTTCAACAGGGACTAATGGGTTCCAAATTGCAGTTTCAGTGCAGCTTCTAAGGGCTTGACACGATCCCAGACAAGGAATAAGGGTCTTGTCTAGCAAAACGATTTTCATTTTCAAAGTCATTTTCTAACAAAAAATAAGAAAGAAATGATATTCTTTTAACCACAAATACTCATCTTGCACTAGCTCTGCAATGCGCATCCACGTGACGGTTCAAAAAGGTAGGGTATTGCGAAATAGTAATTTTCTCCTCCAACTTTAAAATTGTCCGACATCGTTGTTTTACGTTTTTTTTTCTTTTTTTTAAAGGGCATTTGTCTTAGTCTTTGCACGTTCACTTTGTAAACACTGGATCGGTAATTCCGCCTACTTCACACATGACCTTTCCAACGTGACTACGTAATGCATGAAGTCGTGGATGCACATCACAGAACTAGTGTAAGATGAGCATTTGTGGTTAAAAAATATATACATTTTTATTTTATTTTTTGCTAGACAAGACCCATATTCCTCGGCTGGGATCGTGTAGAGCTCTTTAAAGCTGCATTGAAACTGCAATTTGGACCTTCAACCCGTTGGTCTCAAAAGAAGTCCACTATATAGAGAAAAATCCTGGAATGTTTTCCTTAAAAACCTTAAAAAAATTTCGACTGATGAAAGAAAGACATGAACATCTTGGATGACGTGGGTGAGAAAATTATCAGTACATTTTTATTCTGGAGTGAACTAATTCTTTAAATAGTACTTACAGAACCAAACTGAACAAGATTTAGTCATTTCAAACCTATAATGGAACACACAAAAAGAGACATTTTAAATAATACACTGGTTAATTTTTTCATGCATTTATAATGAATGAATACTGACACTTTCAAGCTTCAAAAAGGGCATAAAAGCCGTATAAAAGTATCATAACAATATGACTCATGCACTACATTTCAAGTTTTCTGAAGTCATACGATAGCTTCGTGTAAGGAACAGCTCAAAAGTCGTTATTCACTAATAATTACATTGAGAATTGAATTGAATGAGAGTTGAATGAATGAATCATTTCGACTGCATGGTTTTGTGAACTTGATCAACCAGTTCATTGAAAAGATCTGACATACTCAAAGTTAGACATAATTGTCGTAAATGTGGTTTAATGGGAACGACGTAGCATCTGGCTTCAGTAGAGCTTATGCGCTGGTGATCTGAATTTGAATCTAGTTTCGGCCATTTCCAGAAATCTTGATCGTTTCCTGTTCTTTGTAAAAAAAAAAAAAACAGCATCAACTTTAGGTTTGACTAAATGAAGAACAGGTGCTGAAAGCATATATACAGCTGCTTTGTGTCCCAAATCTTAAGGACCTTTGGTTTACAGTTGTGTTGGGTTTGTTTCTTCTTTTGATTCTCAAAAAACACTGCACCCATCTGGGCAAACTGTTATGGTACGGCACCAAAACAACTGCTATTGCTAACTGCTACTGCTATCCATATGACAAGTCAGCTGTTCACAGCCTTCGTAAGGGGGGGAGGGGGTTCCTTTACTATTGTTATTTGTATACTATGGTATATCAATATTATGGGATGGTGGACATAATCTAAGATCGCCTCCCCTGCACCTCTCCTTTAAATACAGCTGTGCATATGGGCACTTCAGCAGAGCTTCCAGCTGGACTAAAAACACTGCTGTTTGTGCGCTAGGCCACGACAGAAAATGTGGGGTGACAGAGTGCATTGGCTGAGCTCAAATGAACCAACAGCAACCTGGGGGTGTCAGGAATGTCTATGGCTCCTGTCCAATACTCCCGCTCACTCGGGCCTGCTCTGGCTGTCTTAGAGAACATCTTTCAGAGACACTAAAATGTGTAGTGCGTGCAGGGCTTTTTTTTTTTTCACAAGATTTGTTTCGCAGCTATTTTTAGGAGGAGCTACTCTCTTTTTTTTTTTTCATTGTTTGCTGGAGATCACTCAAGGTGGCACCATTCCCTGGAACTAAAGGAGAATCAATATATTTGCTTGAGCTCTTGAAGATCGCCAAAATCAAAAACTCTCCCATTAGCTTCGTGATCAACACTAAAATGAGTGTTGTCAGCAAGAAATTCTGCTGGGTTTGAAGCTGTGGGGAGATGATGTTTATTTTAAAGACCCAGATGTGTCTCTCCAAGGTTTAAGTATCACTGAAAAACAGCCACATCCATGAGTCAAGAATGACAACATATTTTATTTTCAGGGGACGGAGCCCCTATTACAGTAAGAAATAGCAGACCACACAGGGTGATTGCAAAAGCTTACATTTATTAAATGGACAATAAACGTGATGTATTCATATTGTTGAAAAGGTTAGTTTATCTTTTTTGATAGATCTTACAAATTCTACTTCTCTGAGAGAAACAAGCTACAGAGTTTGTAATAGGTCATCCGAGTAGTGCGTATTTGGAGAAAGCTTAAAGATACTCCCTACTAGAAGACACTTTGCAGGTATGCACTCACATGAAGCCAAAGATTTGGCCCAAAATCGGCCCATTTGCTCAATCTTAAGGAGGCATTACAAACTGTCAATCTCATGTTATTGCTAGTAATGGGAGTGCACCGAGTTTTGTATGCGTCATCTTCTATCTTAAGCCAATGATGTCACGTCAGTTCCAACCTTGGCATAAAAAACAGGGTCATGCCCACTTTTCTTACAAGAGCCTGAATGAAAAGGAAAGGCAAAGAGATTCTGTTTTAAATATTCAGCCCTCTTCCATTAGCTTTTCATGGACGGACAGCGAACACGGCTCACACTGTCAATTTCATAAGACATTAAAGAACGGAGAAGGTTACAAAGGAGATTAGAAGGGAAAAGAGAGCATGTGTGCCTAGGTTTCAATAATGATGCATCTCCCATGATCCCTCAGTTTGGCATTCTTTTCCCTAACCCTCTAAATTCTAATGTCACATTTTGTTTTTATCACCAGTAGGGGAGCACCGATTTAAAAACAAAGCATTAATCCTGGAAAGCAACCATATTATTCCTATTACCGCTGGTCTGAGATCAAGGATCCAAGGCTTCCCAAATCCAGAACATTATGGCCAAAATCAGTGTGTTAGGAACATTATGTTAACAAATCAGGAAATCTGTGCCAGCTGTGTGTGTAAAGTTCAGTTAAATGCATTGTGTTTCAAGGTTTTTATAAGGTTTGGGCAAGAGAAGGGGAGTTGATTGGGTTGTTGAGGGGAGGGATGCTGGGACGAAGGGGGCCAACCTTGGCAACCATTGCAAGACTTCCCGAATATAACGTGGACTCTCCTCATTCATTCAAGCAATGAGGATACTGGACAAAAATCCAGGGTTCTTTCTTTGTTTTCCAGCTGCTCCCTAACAGGGCATTTTTTTGCCTTAAATCAAAATGCTTTATTGCAATGCAGGGGGTACTTGAGTACATGCACACACCAGTGGGCAAATGTTATCAATATTGACATTCTCCCTGGTGAACACCAGGTTGGCTGGGTGAGGTAAGCCTCTCTGGTATGAAAACTGGCAAGTGGTTATCCAACACATCTGTGGGGAATAGCTAACTCTAGAGAGAAAACACAAAAACAAGTCATGTTGTACTGTTTTATTGGAATTGAAGTATGCAGGTTTTTAAAAAAAAGCATTAACAGTATTTTTTTTTTGCATGAAGAACTGGAGTCACTTCATTAGATTGACAATTTTACCGCAAATAGTTCATGAACTGTCTTGAAGATCCGCAAGGGGAAAAAGGAAAAAAAGAAATTGGACAAACTTTAAACAAAAGGAACCGTGTATGTTTAAGAACTTTGCAAGGAAGACCTTTGTTCAAGCAAGTTTCTGAGACCTGTGGGAGGCGAACATAACCTGACTTTCATGACAAGGCAGATGCTCAGGAGTGATCATATGCTTTGTAGACATTAGTATTTTCTGACAGAGCACATGATTCTATTGGAGTAATGGGTTTCCAAGCCTTCTCTCAGGCAGTCTGTCTTTCCATCGAGTCAGATCAGATCACTGCAAACGGCCCTCTATGGACTTTAGTCAGATCACTGTAAATGGCTCTTCCTGCACAAATGCATAATCTACAATACACCACATTCTTCATTCAGCTGTTGCCTCTCTGAAGTCATTCTTCATTCAACACTTGTCTGACTAGAGGCCAAACCATTCAGTAACTCCTCCTCTTCTGGGATCTGGTTTCTGCCTCTGACGCTCGTCCTCCATGAACTTCTCCTGCATCTCCTCAACAGAGCCCTCCTCAAGCTTCTTATCCTTCTCAGGAAAGATATCTGGGAACTGGAAGGTTTGCTGCTGAGCCTACAAGAAACACAGGAATTGTTAAAGGTTTAAAGGAAAATAAAGATTTTTTTGTCTGTCTGTTTGTCATAAACATAGGTTCGCAACAGGTTTCATGTCACTTATTTTTTTTTGTTAATTTTGGCTTCTTCAGCTCCAAGTTGTGTTGGGGGAAGGGAAGGGAATAAACTATTTTTTTTTTTATTACGTCAATTTACTCACCCTCAAGTTGTTCCAAACCTGTATGAATGTCTTTCTTCTGCTGAACACAAAAGATGTCGGTAACCAAACAGTTGATGGACCCCATTGACTTCCATTTTTTCCCTACAATGGAAGTCAATGGGGTCCATCAAGTATATAGTTCCCCATATTCTTCAAAATATCTTCTAATGTGTTCAGCAGAAGAAAGAAATTCATCAAGTTTGGAACAACTTGAGGGTGAGTAAATGATGACAGAATTTTCTTTTTCATCAAGTCGGTAGGGGGTATGGTGCTTGACAATTGCTTGATTTTAACGTACAAAGAAAATAAATTGTTCATCAACTTCTCTTCACTGGACAGAACACTGTGACCTTTTCTGGAGCTCAGCTCTCTAACACTTCCCCTGAAATAATCACCATATCTCAGGGGCCTGGTCCTTATAGAACAAATGTAAATTGTATTGAAGAGACAGGAAGGGGGCATAGGCGTCATATATGACAGCAGAGAGACAATGTGCTGTTATTCCTCCTCCATACCAGAGATCATCAATGTTGTTCCAAAGATAAAACAAGGTGTGGCAACAGCAGAAGTAAACAGGGATCGCAGTGAGTTGACAGCTAATGAAAAGCAGTGCCTTTCCGATATAAATGCTTCTATTGGGATGATCTCTTCTTTTGGCCTGTTCTTTAAAGTGTGCAAAATAACCAAAGAATAGTGAAAGAAAAAAAGGAGAGAAAAAACCCCAAATGCAACTAAAAACAACAACATTTTGGCCTCCAAAACTCTGCAGTGGCGCTCCATCCCTACCAACTAGAAATGCAAAACCCCACACTATAAACACAGAGTCCAGCCAAGTGAAAGTACAAGAACCAAACCTATTAAAAACAGGACCTTAGTAACAGAGTACTAAAATGGATGCCAAAAATGTCTGTTCCTTCACCTGTAGTAAACTCTCCTTGAAAAAACAAAAAAAAGACACTGTGACTGAAGACTGGCAGGGAGACCCGTTCGCATGACAATCCAAGAGTGGAGTTCAAAAGTTTGGATGTTTTAGCCCTGACAGAGAGAGGGCTGATTAACAAAAACAAGTCACCCCATGATTGTCCAACATATTCGGAATAAACAAAACATTAATATACCTATAAAAGTACTATAAAAAGTAGGGGTGGGAATCTTAAGGCACTTAACGATTCGATCCGATTCCGATTCTGGGAGTAACGATCCGATTCCCAAAACGATTCTTAACATGTATTTTTGGTAACTAATTATCCTGCTGTGCAAATACATGAACTTTACATTTTAACCAAAATTGGAGCTAATTTGAGTTTTGTTTTTAGTTAGAATATCTGTTTGACAGAATTGCCATATTAAAAATTATTATGAAGATTTCTTTCAATACTTTTATTTTATTAACAATGTTATATTCAAGATTAACAAGCTCTAATGAAACATAGTAAGCCATAAAATTGCAAAAAACAATCATTAAGAATAAACAGTTCTCAATTTACAACTAAATGTGACAATTTTTCAGTTTCTTTAGAACATTTGAACATGTTTCACAAAATGTTAACAAAATGTCTTTAAAGCAAAAAAAAAGTTTACTTTGGTTAGAGCCACAAAAAAATCTTTAAAACATAGGCTAATGCAGAAGAAAAGCCAAATTCAGTGTGTGCGCATAACATCTCACATGAGAAAACTTGCCGAGCTGCAACAGTTAGAGGCATTTAACGAATCACCCACCAAAATGAAGTCTTTGTTCAGAATTTCCAATTCGTTTGAAACAATGTGCAGTAGTTCAGCAATATTCGATAAGTCAATCCAAAAATTATGCCACGAATGTTAGTAGGTTTATGTCCCGGCCACCGTATCGGAAAGGAGTGTTATTAAGCATTAATGGCAAGGAAAGCGCCTTATAGCCTACCTGAGCACCACTTCGTTATTTTGGCTCAGAATTTCGTTTGTTGGAAATACGAACTTAATTTAGAAATGCTTTTAAAATTAAAAACTTTGCATTTAATAAGCAAAATACATTTTTGAAATGGGGAGGCAGCCGCAGGCCCAGAACGGCCAGAGAAACGGAGGAGCGACTGCTGTAAGTCAAAGCGTGCGGGTGTTGAACCCTCTCACCGGGAAAAGTGTCCCCACGGGTGCGACGCCCCTGAGCAGGTCGTAGTTTGTCCATTTTATCTTAAACGAAGCCAATTCACCAGCATACGATCGTTCGCCTATCAACGGGTTTTTCTGTTTGGCCGGTGAGCGGCCGCGCACACAGTGGTGAAGTGGCCGTTTGAATTGAACACAGAATCGATTCTGAATCGTTGGATAACGAATCACGATGCATCAACCTTTTCTCCCACCCCTAATAAAAAGTACATTATGGTCAGCTTAAACGTTTGCATATGTGTACAAACTCTTTTCTCAGGCTACGGCGAGCACTTTCCCTGTTTGATTTAACAAGGAGAACAACATTAATATTACCATTTAAAATGTAAACGCAGTGCTTTATTGTGTAATATTACGGAAATGTAGACAAGTAGTCTTTAGGAATAGAATGTAATATATAGTCCTGAAAAGTGCAGAAAGCATTGATTGGGCACTGACATGCCCCAAACCCCAGTGTAAAAAAAAAAAAAAAAAGATTATAGGAAAAAGGAAGACCAATGTCGAGTTCAGACTGCACGATTTTTACCCCGATTTTGACTCGCCGACAGGTTTGGCGAAATCGCCGACAAATGCCCGAAATCATAGGCAAATCTGTGACAATCACGCAGTGTGAATGATCAAAGACGTGATCCGAGAGAATCGCCGATGAGTCGCCGACGCCCGCGAGATATTTGCCATGCTAAATATCTGGACCTGTCGGGGATTCAAACTCCTGCTGTGTGAGATGAGTTCTGACTGAAAATGACATCTGCGATGACTTACAGCCAATGACAGCAAGATATAGGGCAGCAGGAAGTTCGGGGAGGAGTTATAGACCAGAATATCTGTATTTTAATAGATATATTTACTGCTATATCAAACAGAAACAAAGCACAAACATCTGCTTGACCAGCCCATTGAAACATTATTTATTTACTTCCAACTCTCTTTCCAGAACACTATCATTTCTTCCGCCATAATCTTTTTTTCTTTTTCTCCTTTTTGCTGAAAATCAGCACACAGACAATTTGGATTGCAAACTTTCTGCAGTCAATCATTTTTAATAACAATTCCAATCTTGCGCGAGAACTCCAGTCTGACGCACGTGTGATCTCGCGTTGTTTCCATCGTGCAGTGTGAACACCACAGCAACTGAACACTACCCCAGATAGACATGTAGTGTGAAAAGAGCAGTGATTCCGACGAGTTTGAAAATCGTGCCGTCTGAACTCTGCATAAAGCATGGAACAAAAATGTTGTTGTTGGGTTCAGCCCAAATTCTGTCTCTGTTATACTAACCCTCCCTCCCCTATCCCTCTATAATTCAGGCCCTGAACTTACACCATAAACTGTACATTGAGTGGCTTAACATCAGGAATAGACATGCTTTCTGAGCCCTTGTGAGCAAGAGAGGTTATTAGTTAATAGCTGAAAAACAGCCATGTCAGAAGCAGGTAAAAAAGAACAGGAAAAAAATCATTTAGTTTCATTTGAATCTTTTGCACCATGGTTTGTGAAGACAGGTGTGTTATTGGTACTTGTTAAAATTGTTGATCTTCAGTCTAATCTGGCAACTAAAATATCATATAAACTTGGGGGTGGGCTTGAGTCTGTAAGCAACCACCAAATAATGCCCGAGCAATTACTGAGAACACCATAGTAACGATCTAGCAACATCCAAGCAATCCTCCTGTCCCAGAACACCTTACGAACCGCTAGGGACACCAATTAGAAAATATTGGGACTGTTGACAGCCAACACTGTGGTGGCAAATAGTATACAGGCAAGCACAACTCACAACTGAGTGGTTTAATAGCCTTAAAAAAAAATCACGAGTGGGGTAGAATAAAATGTGAAAGTGTCTTGAGCTTGTGTTCACCACAGACCTTATTTCAGCCGTTCAGCCAAAAATCCATCGACTTTGGGACGAGGCAACTGGAAGTGCTAAAATGCTAACCCACTTCCGCGTTTTGCCTACAAAGTGATGTCATACCTGCATCACTCTATTGTAAAAATGCATTTATAAAAAAATGCCAAGCAAAGGTGGAAGGGGAGTGTTCAGGGAACCTCTTTAAAAGCAGTCCTTATTTTGGCAATTACATTTGGTGATGATAGTGTCAGAGAAATAACACACTTCAACTTTCATCTGATTTATATAGCCCACCTTTAAAGATTCTTAGAGTAAGCAACCGCCCTAACAGTAGTACTCTTGGTGAACTCTAGTGACTCACATCCCACAATCACTTCCACGATCAGTCAAACAGGAACAGCTGGCATGACTTGGGCCAGTCTGAAAGGATTAGCAGTAGATGGGGTTTCCGTACATAAAGCACCACCCTCTCCTCTTTAGTCACTGCCTTATCTCCACTGCTTGCTCTTTGACAATGATGGCTGAACTATTAGACAGAAGCAGAAGCTCCAATTTACAAGCAGGCTTTCCAAAATGGGTCCTCTTCATATTCCCATAGATGAGGGGAGAAGAAAAAACAAGTTCTCTCTAGCAAAAAACTAGCAAGCACAAGAAGAAAACAGAATGAACTGTTTAGGGAATATCAACTAAGAGTTTGTAATAGTCAAATGTACTATCAAGTTCATTAGCAAAACCCTTTTGCCAGAATGGTATCAAGACCATTCTGCTGATGCTGATATCTCCGATGCTGATACATTCATTTTTCTTCTCATGTTTATATATTTTTCTCTTCGGCCAATCGCAGCTGCAAGAATGAAACCACAACAATTGTGATTTATTTTGCACCAAGGACTTAAGAAAAGCCAGATGTATAAAATGCATAAATCTGTTCTATGTATGGTGACTGCATTTTCAGGATGTTTAATGACAAGGGCATATTTGCCTAATGTTGGAAGTCTATTAACAAGTTCATTACCATACAGGAGAGCAGGAAATGCATGGAGATGCTTGTAAACAGCTCTCTCTGCCAGTCTCACTGGGTGGGCCACACTGCTACTTCCTCTGAGTCTACAGTCTTAGTTGACAACCAATACTCACTAACCACAGATATTTGGCTGCTCTGAGATATCTCATATCTCTTGGTCTTGACACACACTGTCAAGTGTGTTTTTTCTTCTCCCCTCATCTATGGGAATATGAAGAGGACACATTTTGGAAAGCCTGCTTGTATAATAAAATACTATACAATAAAATAAAATGAATCAAGCCAAAAGAGGTGGGACAGTCCTGATAAAGAGATGATTTGTAGCTTTAATGGTTCTAGCGAATCACAGTGGTAAGTTCAGGGCAGTTATATGGCTAGACAGAAATTCCATGGCTAGTCTCAGTAGTGAAGACCCAGGTTGGGACAAACAAATGGAAAACTCCCAGACTTGACCACAAGGGAGGAGTCGGATGTTCTCAATGAGGGCTTGACCTCTACTCCATCCCAATAAACTCGCAAATTTGGTGCGACCTAAAACCACACTGACCAACAAAATGCTATGTGGATGGGTTTGTTTATATGTAAAAGTATGATTGTGTTTAAGTGGAATGCAGCCTATGTACAATCCGAGAAACGTGTAAAAACAATGGAACTATTTGAGACTATTCTAGCATTTTATATTTCATCTGAATTTGACAAAGGGATTTCCAGGGAACACATGAATTGTATACCTTCAATGTAAGTTGCTTTGGATAAAACCATCTACCAGCAACATTAGAACACAAAAAAACTTGACATTCGTAACTCAAAGCAGCAATTCTTTGTCTTGGAAACTGAAGACAATGCCTACTACAGGTATGGAATGGGATAAATAAGGCACGTTTATTACACAAAGAGCACTGGTCACTCTTTGTGTCCAAAGTTGTTGCTCCCTCTATGCGCTAATGTAAAGCATTTCAGAGAGAATGAAGGATCTGGCCCAGCCGAGGCCCAGCTGGGCCCTTGCCAGTCTGTCTGCCCTGCTTCACTCTGACGCCTTGACTGCCTCCCAGCAGAGGACCATCGTTTGTGCATAAACACTTCCTTTGGGCATGGGTACAGTGCCCCAGCTGTCAAAACCTGACTGGCCACAGCAGTAGAGAACATGATTCATGCAATGTGTTCCCCGTGCCAAGACGCAGCTACCCTGCCAAACATATGTGGGGGTCCAGAGCCTTTGTTCCCAAAACCACTCTAATGAATCTTCAACGCCAAGGAAAAGTGTGCGGAGGGAAAAATTAAACAAAACATATTATATTTCCTCAATGAGGACAGCTATAAGCCAGACGTTTTGGTATCCTTACTGTAAAACAGAAGCAGGTTTCCACTGCAACTGGGAAACTGTTTCTCGTACACACTGGCGTAGACAATTGGCTGGCACATACTCTGGCTTGTTAAATCATTACAGTCAAGCCAAGTGGTCAGTCTAAAGGAAGGGGCAGGAAAGTCTCCATTCAGAATGGTATCAGCCCTTATGTCATTTTAAGCTACTGAGTCACTCATTCCATGATCGCAGTGATGACAGTTGACCATTCGACTTGTTCAGACCTGCCCTAGTCCTGGCTATTTTTTGGTTCCCCAGGATATTGGACCCTGTCAACAGCAATCGAAGATAAACCCTACTTTCACATATAGAGTCCTGAACCTCTCCCTAAATCTCCGGTGTACAAAATACACAAAAAATAGAGTGGGAAAGGGAAAGCCAGAGACAGAGATAGAAGTAGCAGGAAAATTGAGGAGGTGGTCCCATAACAGGAAAAGCATGGCTAGTATCCGAGTAGTTTATTTTGAAAAATTGACAGAAATAAAGCTGGGTGGTGCCTGGACATTGAGAGACTGATAAAAACAGTAATGGGGTGGGAAAAGGTCAGGCATAATCAGGGGGTTTTATGATGACTGACTTGAAGGAAGTGCAAGAAATACACAGCACACAACTTATAAAGGACCATGGAGTGGAGATGGAGGGAGGAGCTTCAATATCATCTCTTTTGCTTTGCGTCTGCTGGCACTCACAGAGGCTGTCTCGTAGTTGACGTACACTGGGGAGCTGAGTGTGTGTGTGTATTTTCTTCAAACAGGATGCCAGAGACCCCGCTGGCCTTTCCATTATTCATGCTGTGTTTCTTTCATCCGAACACAGCCTTTCGAAAGTCATTTTGGTGGATGAAATACTGTACATTTGTAATTAAAAAAAGGTAGTAAAAAAGACAATTCTTCCTAAAAATGCCCTACCATGCACACCCAATTCAAATGTTAAATGGCGTCAATGTGTTTTTTCCAACATTGAAATAAATGCTAAATTTACCAGGTACGTTTTAATCTACAATAACAAATGTATTAAAATCACACCTTTTTTTTGTTAAACATTACCTCATACATGCTCTAGAATACAAACTTAACTAGTAGCTTTTCTTTTCAATAATGTCAGACTTGCCTTGTACCTTCTTTAATTCTACAATGACAAACTTACCTTGTATCTTTTCTATTCTACAATTATAAACCTGATCAATCAAGATTTCAAAACATGTTTTAAGGCATGCAACACGTGAATTACTTATAGACATGTCCGTTTTCTTCTTTCATTACTTTGGCTTACAGTACTCTGAACTGGAAGGAACACATGACGGCAACGTTGTAGGGTCCTACAATCAACACCACTGAAGCCAAACGTTGCCATCTAGTGTTGATAAGATCACAATGTGAACTTTCACAAGCCATCAAAAATTGCAAGGGTGTTAATTTGTGCAGGGTATTACGGTGGGGGAAATGTGTGTAACAGGAAGGAACCCATTTGAATAGAAAAATAATAGTATGCCTTAGCAAGGTTGAGTTTCAGTCAGTTTTGTTCGGTGGTAATTGAGCAGAGTGTGCTCACAAGTTCAGGTGGAACATTGCGATCCGATCTGAAAGGTAGCCTGGCTACCAGCTGATCCAGACCGAAACACGGCGCGAAAAAATAACGACTCAGCAACAAGCTCTCAAACAACAACAAACATCCATTAGTACCAACAACAGTTACCTTGTCTTGCCAAACACCGATGCTTGCAACAAGTCCCTAGTGGAAAAGGCAGGGGGGATGAAAATAAACTGTTGCCGTTAACAAATGGGCAAACTTGAGTGTTCCCACAAAAACTTGGCTTTGTGGGGGAATTAAGTGTTTCAATGATGTATGTGGTCAAAAGTCATAAAATGTATATCACAGTATAGATCAGTGAAATCCTCAGTGCAGGGGGCATGTGATTCTGTCTACACGATAACGTGCAATGTCCATTATGCCAGCCAGGGAAACTACAGACACCACATCAACAAACAGAACCTTTATACCGGGACCAAACAGGGCACGGCCTTGCAAAGAGAAGCACAGGATATCATTGCGTTACTTGCAAAGCAGTCCTATGCAAAGCTTTGATATCGTCTCAAGACTTTATGTTGCTTAAGATTTCCCTGACCCCTGTCTGGACCTCCCTGTTCTGGCACGGCTCCATGGTGCCCTCACTCACCTCGCTTCATGTGTTGACTCCATCTGCAACCCCCTCATCCTCCTTAATGAACTCTCTCTCCTTCACACTCCTCCCCACTGTGGGGAGGTCTGATGAGAGAGTGGCCGTCAAGGAACCTTACTAAAACACAACTTTTTCTACGAGCCTGGAGTTTGTAAAATCTGGGGGGTTCAGAGAAAGGGGAGTTGTAGAGAGCGTTCTTCGCTGTATTGCCTCTGGAATATTAGCTGATGTAGTGTGTTGGGGGATGGGCCGGCGGGGGGAACCATTGAGGGTATCCAACCACAGAACACTCCCCCACATGTGGTGTCAATTAGGAACAATCTTGTTTTTACCCACCACTGAATAGAAAGGAGGGCTTTTCTTGGGCAGTGTTTTTTCTTTTTGCAGACCTGCTGGAGGAGAAGTAAAAGGCCGGAAATTTGGTTTCATATCAGTGTTTTTTTGCCACAGTCTGAGATTTTATAGCTTGCATGTTATTCACACATAAATAAGCATGACTTTATGAAAGATTCAACAACAAGGAAGTGATTCTCTCCTGAAAGGTTTAAGCAAATATGGCACTGTATCTGAAAGAAGACAAATGTTAGGAACAGGATGCAGTAATTCTCCAGATCCAAGTCCCTAACTGGGTTTATGAGAAGGTTAAATAGACGGCGCAAAGCCACATAGGAAGTCATTCAAGTCTTGACAAGAGGAAGTTCACCTTTAAATATTAATTTGCATTTTGGTTATGTATCCTATTACAAGCTGCTCTGTTTTGACAACTTTAATTATTTATCCCTGCCTTGATTGATGGCTAAAAAAAATGAACTAATTTTTCTCTCACAAACCAAAAACCATTTAAAAAAAAAACAAAAGCAGCTTTTGCAAATGAATCAAAGAAGTTCAGATTAAAGTATTTTCACTCTGGCATACTTCAAACACAGTCGGTATCAACAGCCCAGGGCTCAGCCCAAATGCAGGTGTGAACCCAGCAGTGTGGTTCGCCACTGGATCGCGACCAACGTTAACGTTCTGATGCCCCAAGAAACAACTCTCCCATCCACCCATAACAATAACCATAGCTCTCTGAGAACATAACTCTGCACTATAATCCCTGCATAAAATCTGGCGTGTAACCAAAGACGACCTTTTGCCTTCTTGGCCAAAGCCAGAAACCAAACTAACTTTCTCAGGAGGGCAGGGGAGAATGTGTGGGAGAGACAGAAGCTAAACAAGCAGTGCTGGGACTCAGGGAGTCGACCACAATAAGGTGAGGGTTTTGCATCAAAGAGTACCTGTGCCTCAGGGTTGTTTTAAGGAACATAAGTTGTGACAGGCCCTCAAAACAAAGAAGCAACAAAAACGTGGGGCTCAAATGCCCAAGCATTTCTCAAGGGTGTCTTGTTTTGTTTAATAACTCAAATGCATCTGACCCAGGCACCTCCAATCAAAAAATGTCCTGAAAAGTTATTTTACAGTTGACGCCCTTCACTTTGAATTGTCCTGTGCTAATGATGGGGGCACTTTCAGAAAATCAAGATGGCCAGAAGGGACCACAAGAACAGATAGGAATGTTCACAATGCATGTCTGACACTTTCAAGTGTGATGACAAGATAACACTCACCAGTTGAATGTATGCCACTTTGTAATCTGGCTTTTTCACCCGCTGGTTCAAGTGGTTTCTTTTCTTGTTTGAACCTTGGTAGGAGATAAAACAGAAGTGATTCATATTTAGTTAAAAGATTATTACATCAATAATTAACAATTGCATAGTTGCACCAATTCTCAATACCGTAATACAAATTTAATTTAGCATTTTTTGTTTGAAATAAATCTCTTTTGCACTTAGATTTGGTGGCGCTAGAGCAGTCAAAAATTACATAAATTCAGTTCATGAAAACTACTCTTGTTTTTACTTGTCTTAAAATGTATTTTTGTTTAGCATTTTTAACTAAAAATACTGCTACAAAGTAAATACTTTAAATGCGTTTAAATATATATGATTACTTAACAAGAAGATTATGTTTTGCGCAACAGCGCAGATATCCATATGGTTTGAGTATTTCGGTTAAGAAACCCATGTCTTCAGTCCTGTTAACTGTGAAATGCATGTTAACCTTTTCCCAGCTGGCCATGATGTAATTGCACAAAGTCTGCTGGGTAATATACACAAAAACTCAGAGAAAGATGTCAAGGAGTGCATTTGAACCAAATCACTTCCAAGGAAACAAGACCGTACACAGAGGACATAAGGATTAAACAATTACAACATGGCAGGATCCAATTGGTGGACACTGGAAAAAATGTTTCACTGGAGATATTACATTAGACTACCAGTACAGCATGACATTCGATTCAATATGCAAGTTTGAAAGGTGCTTTGGCGAGTTTAAAGGAATAGTTTACCAACACCTCTTTTTTTATACTACAAGTTCATAGAGACCACATCTGTTAACACCAAAATGCAATTCAACATATTGAGAGCTACATTTCAGTTATCCTGAACCCATACAGTAGCTTTGAATGAGAAACAGGCCAAAATATATAAAATAAAGTGAATATTCACTGATTCGCTGACAGACAATTTGGGATCTTAATAACTGTAGTCCCTAGGTTGTTGTATGATAAAGATTGTCCTTAAGATTACTCTTCCACAGAAGAGTATTCTGCAATGATATGAGGTTTGAAAGTATATGAAAAGGATACATTAATGTAAAAATGTTGGGGGGAAATCTATCTTTAAAAACCTCATCTGAAAACTTTCAATGGCGGCTTGTGTGATGAGTTCTTATACATCACAGAAAGGATTGGCAGTCTTCCTTTACTAGTACAAGGAAACCCTAAACACACAAACACTCCCTCCATTTAGGGTCAACTGTACGGTCAACCCGCAAAACAGGTGAGAAGCGCTTTTGTTCATGTATGCGAACCCTGTTTCCATTCCAGTACTCCCACCCAACATTATATAGTATAAATAAATATTCAATCAAGCTCTCTTTTGAGGTTGTGTGTTGGCTGGCTACTATTATGTTACAAATCCCAGGCCTGAGGGGTAGTTATAGAAACCCCTTTCCAAAATACTCGGTAGGAAAAAGAATAGATGCCTTGAGCCCGGGGGTTCCACCCGAGCCCCCCTTTTCTCCATATCCTTTAAACCATCAGCAGAGTGGAACACATGACGCAGAGCGGGACACCTTCTCTGACGTGGTCTATTATACCTAATGGGTGTTCTGCTATTTTTTTTTTCTTTCAGCTTTTACATTGTGGCTGTAAAAATGGCCACTTTGCTTATTGGCCCTCTCCAGCGTTGGCGTGGAAACCGCACGGAAAAATCCCAGTGGCGTAAACCCAACTGGCAACTCGTAAAAGTGGTTCCCTCTGCGTTAACCAGACGGTAAAGCCTTTAATAACCCCTGCATTATTTACTTACCCTTTGGCATTATTGTTTGATATATTAACATAACCTTTATGCTATGAAGGAATAATTCAACTTTTAAAAGTACGTTATTATCTCATGTCGTTCCAAGCCCATGACTTACTTTCTTATGTGAAACAAAACAAATTGAGATTTTGGAAAACTGTATGCAAATATTTTCCATACAAATGACAGCTCATAGTGACCACAGATGTTAAAGGGTTAGTTCACCCAAAAATGAAAATTCTGTCATTAATTACTCACCCTCATGTCGTTCGACACCCGTAAGACCTCCGTTCATATTCGGAACACAAATGAAGATATTTTTGTTGAAAGCTGATGGCTGAGAAAGGCTTCAGATAGGCCTCCATTTGTATTCAGTACATTTACACTCACAAGACCCATAAAAGGCACTTAAAACGTCGTTACAAAGTCCATCTCACCACAGTGACTCTACAATAATTTTACGATGCGACGACAATAGTTTTTGTGCGCAAAAGAAAATCTAAATAACACCTTTATCCAACTTGTTCTTGTCTTCCGTGTGTGCCTCCGCGACGCATGCGCAATATGAACGGAGGTCTGACGGGTGTCGAACGACATGAGGGTGAGTAATTAATGACAGAATTTTAATTTTTGGTGGACTAACCCTTTAAGCTCCAAAAACAAAACTTTAACAAAAAAAAATCCATTAAAGGATTAGTTGACTTCAAAATGAAAATTTCCTGCTATTTTACTCACCCCATCTCATCCAAGATGTTCATGTCTTTCTTTCTTCAGTCAAAGATGAAATTAATTTTTTTGAGGAAAACATTCCAGGATTTTTATCCACATCATAGGCTTCAATGGCAACCAAAATGATGAAGGTCCAAATCAATGCAGTTTCAAAGGGCTTCAGAGGCTCTGCACGATCCCAGACGAGGAATAGGGTCTTATCTAGCGAAACCATCTGCCATTAAAAAAAAAAAAAAACCTTTTTAAGCTAATTTACTCATCTTGCGCTGCTCCGCGGCGCATCAGTGATTACGTAATCATGTCGGAAAGGTCACACTAGACGTAGGCAGAAGTACCGCCCCCGTGTTTACAAAGCGCACATGTGAAGACTAATACAAACGCCCTTTAACAAAAAAAAGGTAAAATAACAATGTCAGACGGTTTTGAAGTTGAAGATGGTGTGTTTTGTGGTAAAGGGTGTTTGTATTAGTCTTCACATGTTTAAATGACTGATGGTTTGGCTAGATAAGACCCTATTCCTCATCTGGGATCGTGTAGAGCCTCTGAAGCCCTTCGAAGCCCTTTAAAATCCTGGAAGGTTTTCCTCAAAAAAATTATTTTCGACTGAAGACAGAAAGACACAAACACCTTGGATGAGATGGGGGTGAGTAAAATACTAAGAACTAATCCTTTAAAAGTGGTCGATATGGCTTATGTGCTTTATTAAAAGTTTTCTCAAGTCATAGGAACAGGAACAGACATAAATTCTAAAGTTTCCTCTGTTATGAACGGATTATTGAGTCACTGAGTTCAGAACTCAGATTCATGAATTAACTGTTTGTCCAGTTTGTGAACCAGCTCAACCAGTTCACTGAAAAGAAAAGGCTCAACAACAACAAAAAAGTATGATCTTACACCGATTAAGCCTAATAAATGTGTAGCATCATGTGAGATTACTTATTTTATAAATTAAATTAAACTCCATCTGTTTAAGGAAAAACAGTTGATAGTGGCTTCTAGTTGAAACGAAAGTAGTGACAGATCTTCTGTATTGTGATGTACACTCATTATTGTGTCTATTGTTTGGATGGAGGCAGATCTGAATGTGAGCTTGCATTGTAAGTTAGCGGTGAGGTTTAAGCAAAGTAAATGATTGCAGTATCCAGTATACAATGCTGGAAGTTAGGCTTGCTGCGATAGTGGATGTTACCGGTGTTACACAGTGTTCAGCCGCACACCGATTACATCACCGCCTGTCGTTTAGATTTTTTATAGTAATTCATAATTTATAGTTCAGTTAGAGAACAGACACTACAGTTAAAAACTGAAAGCGTCTGATCAATGCAGCATGACCCGAACGAGAGGCGCAGCAGAGCACAGATCAGCAGCAGGAGTCAGATTTCATTCATGACTGACTGACAAGACAATAGAGGAAGAATTGGTTTCAAATCGAAATGTAAAGCGCCTATTTGCAATAATTTACATTTGATTTATCCTTTATTTTTCCAGGTCCCATTGAGATTAAAATAAATCTCTTCTTCCAGGGAGTCCTGGCCAAGATGGCCATAGTAAATTTCACATAAACCTATAACACACAAGACATTCATAAAGACATTCATCAGAAATCAACAAATTAATTAAAACAGCAACATGATTCATTCATTTTAAACTGCAATACATTTTTAAACATATTCAAAGAAGGAATTGTTTCTAGTGGAATAATAGCTTGAAATTCATTCCACAGCCATGGAATGCTTAACAAGAGAAAGCTGATTTTCCGTGTTCTGAGTCTACCCCAGGTAGGGCTGGGCGGTATATCGAGTTTGTACGATATATTGATATATTTTTTTGGAAACAATATGGATTGAGGCAATACCGTTTATATCGATATACAGTAGATTGATACGAATGCATCTGAAAAATAGGGGTGTCGAAATTAATCGTTTCTTCGATGCATCGCGATGCAGGCGGTTCTAGCCTGGTTAAAACCAGACCATTCTCAGTAGTAACTGAGTTATGGTCTGGCAAAGCTTCATAGACAAATAATTTCCAAAGGGGCGTCACCAACGGGCGTCGCTCAAATGCCTCAAAAAATGCCCAAAATGGCGCAATTGGATAGACCTAAAACCAATCAGAGCGATGAGGGAGATGACGTATGCAGAGCGACGGAGAAACATCTGAGACTCTGGCCGTCTCTCAATATGCGTACTTGTCTGTACCACTGTCTATGGTCTGTACTTGTGTTCTTAAATAGGAAATGTCCCCGGTTTCCATTTCAGAAATCTGGTCACCTTACCTAAACCACATATTAATGTTTAATATATTATTTTTTAAATGTAAACGAAAAGAGGCAGGGTGTTTTATACTTCGTTTTATTATAAATATATAAGATAATGAATGTAAGCCTAACTACGCGTTGCCTGAACCACATTTGTGTGGCTATTATGTTTAAGTTTTTTTTTTTTTTTTTTTTTTTATGAAATGAGGCAGTGGTGTTTTATAGCATATTTCGTATGCGAACTTCTGACTTGCGTCTGTGACTTACCAAGTTTGACTCCGGAGAACGAACTCCCGAGGACAGGAGGACACTAGTCCGCCTACTATGCTAATAGACAAGCGTTCTTGACAGTCTCACTCAGTATATATTCAGCGCTATATACTAAGCCATTATGTTAAGACAGTGTCTTAAGATCTAGTATGAGCCACTAGCAGTTAGGCAAGTGGCATTCAGTCTTACTTTTCGTATCAAATTAGGCCATGTTTTTATGTAACTGATAAAAAAAAATGATAAACAGTCTTAAAGAAAAAAATGTATGTCTAACTTGTAAGACTAGTCTTAACGGTTTATGCAACTGGCCCCTGGTGCTACAGTTCTTTCAACTCAAGCATTTAAACCCAATGCTAAAAGGGAACCTGCAAAGATTAATGAAGCAATCTGTAAACTTTGCATGATGAAGGTGGCAACATCCGGAGTAAACACTTCTAATTTACACACACACACCTTCAAGTGCACCACAAGATTGAGGCTTCTGTGCTTATTCGTTTTGTTAATACAAGTTCACCATGTCTAATTTAAGTGAGTTTGTCATTGTACTGTTTTGTTTTTGTGTTTTTGATTAAGAATAATCATCAACCCAGCATTGAAAGCAATTGCGGCTAATTCTAATGCGAAAGTAAAATGCGCACGGTCGCCCGGGCATTCATAAGTGATTTAAAAGGGAGGTGGAAAAGAGGGGAAAATTCCAGCGTACCCCTTGGCGATACCGGTATTACTGGTGTTGTCACACGTCTATTAACCGGTTGGGAAATTTCCTCACGTCACATCCCTACTGGAAGTCTGACATTTCGTTGGAAGATCGAGTTGAGACATTTTGACAAAAAAAATTGAGGTAAAAATAATGTAATGAAACTTATGCACAAATGAATTTTTCACAATAAGAGCAATAACATGCATTTAGGAAATAGACAGTGAATTTTCATGCTGTGTTGAATTTTAAAGGTGCCTTCAAACCATGTTGTGCCGTAATTATGAGATTTCAACTTGTAAAAAGCATTCACGTCCTCGTAGACATGGTAATTATAATTTGAAAGCTGGGAATGTTCTAGAGCAGGGTTCCTCAAATCTTACCCTGGAGGTCCAATGCGCTGCAGAGTTTAGCTCCAACCCTAATCAAACACACCTGAACATGCTAATCAATGTCTTCAGGTTCATTAGAAAACTACAGGTAGGTGAGTTTGATTAGGGTTGGAGCTAAACTCTGCAGCGCATTGGACCTCCAGGGTAAGATTTGAGGAACCCTGTTCTAGAGTTTCTACATGTACCACATGACCTCTGTACATTTAGGCGTTGATGGTGTTCATGCATAATTCCCAGTCCAACGATGTGAATAGCTCAGAGTAAAACGTCACGCGTCATCTCGAAATTAGGTTAGTTACTACATAGTGAATGCAGCATATGTCTCACAAGTCATATGGACAACTTTTATGAATTTATTTTTATTTATTTTTGGACCTTGACAGCCATGGTGTCTTTGGAATGGCATGATGGTGAATAACTAAATGTCGAAAGTTTTTGGGTGAACTACTCCTTTAATCATGACTGTTAACACACACACACACATACACAGGGTTGTGTAACCCTTCTGGCTAACTTTGTGAAGAAATAAACAGGGCAGGGCATCCTAGGACAACTGTTGATCGGACCGCTACAGTAATGGACAGAGAGATAAGCAGCTGTGTGTGGAATCACGCAAACCACTCCTTCTTTCCTTTCCCTCTCCTTCCCTCCCTCAGCGTCTCTCACTTTATGCGAAAACACAGTTCCCTGAATTAGCAGTATGTTTATGCATATAATTCAAATGCTGTCAAGTATCTCCAAAACATCTTGACAGTATTGATCATTCTCATTGACTTACATAAGCTTCCCCCCTATCTAGGTGACCGACCACCCCAGGCGCGCAACATAAGTGACAAACACAGAACATCGGTGAGTTATTGTATAAGGGCTTCATAAGGTTCAGACTAGTTGACAGACACATCACTGTAGCATTTACGCTATCAGCTGAGTTTAGCATGCGTAGACAACAAAACAGAGTGAGCAGAAGTGCAAAATAGTGAGGGGCTGCTCACAGGACGTGCTCTTGCATTCAAAAACAGCTGGCTGGAACAAACTGGAGGATGGAACAGAATGCAGGGGTCTTGACACTTTCAGTTTTTTTTTTTATTCTTCGAGCTGTCTTAAAAATTTACCAATTGTGGAGCAAGACACTAAAAAGACATGAGACGTGAGGCAACTGTAAGTGCATCTTTTTAATTTAAAGCTGTGCAATTTAAAATATTGCTGCTGGAGAAAATATATTTTCATAAAATATAGATATATATTTTTTCCCCAAAAAATCCCTTTATCTATATAGCGCCACAGAGTTACACTTTTCAAAACATCAGCAAGAAATGGTTTACTTGTAAATGTCTGTGTAAAGACGGGATAAACCGTGAACATCGGTCATCGCTCTGTAAATTAATTAAAAATTCTTAAAGCCACAATACATAATTTTCCGGCGCTAGAGGTCACTTATTCAAAAGCTTGCAAAGCTTGATGACGCTTTGATTTCGCTGAGCTTTTATTCTGCCGCAGACGAACGCTTGTGCTTCTTCCGCTCATGCGCATGTGGGGTAACGCAGTGCTGTTTTATCATATTAGATACATTTGAGTGTGTTGAAAGTTGTTATAACGTTACTCTGTGTTTGCTCGGCAGCTACTATGAGACACTTGTTGCACACTGGAGTAAGCTAGATCGATATTAGTCATGGTACTCGCGGTAAATCAAGAAAACCAGATTCAAACAATAAGACTAACTGTGTTGAGCTAAATAACAATGATTATTTTTCTGTGTATGAATGTGTCCAAACAGTTGCTCACCTGTCTAATAAAACACATAATATATTAAAGCATCTTTGGTGTTTCCATGGTTTCAACAAAATAAAACCGGAACTCGAGGGTAATAGAGACAGAGCGGCACGCGTCATAATCTGAAGACCACGCCCACCGGGGGGGGAAACCATCAATCAGTCTCCATTGACTTTGTATTGCGTGAGGCTTCCTCCTTGTCATTTTGGACATATAACAAAAAACTGAACAATATATAAAAGCTGATATGTGACAAAGTGTACAGCAAACAAGCTAAACAAAACCCAGAACCAAAAACCCAGAACCAAAAACCCAGAACTTTTTATAAGCTGTTGACCCAAAAAACGAGCGTTTAAGGACAAAAAAGTGGATTCAGGCCATTGAGACAGAACGCGACGGGTCATATTACACTGAGAACTACGGCGACTAGAGGGGAACGTGATCAGCGACAGTAAATATAATATATAAAATAGACATTTGGATATTTGACTTAACAGTGACAAAATGTTTACTGCACACATGGACATATTGAGGCATACTGAGTGTCAGGATCCCAAAATTTACCCATTCTTCCTGCTGAAGCTTCACTTCATATTGCCTGTATCCACTTTTATCTTCTTAAACGCTCGTTTTTGTGAGTCGACAGCTTATAAAAACTTGTTTCCGTGTTTTTTAGCTTGTTTGCTGTACACCTTGTCACATATCAGCTTTTAGACATTGTTCTGTTTTTTGTTATAAGTCCGAAATGACAACGAGGCAGCCTCACGCAATGCAAAGTCAATGGAGATTGTTGGATTGTTTTCCCCCCCGGTGTGGGCGTGGCCTAAATACGCTCTGTCTCTATGCGGGTATGATGTCATTGATAGGCAACGGACGGACACGGTCCGTGTCCTGGTAAAAACTGCTTGTTTCTCTGGATTTAAACATTCTTGGAAACATTTGTGTTAATGTAAGTACACAAGTCGACAAAATATATAACTGTTCTAGAGTTTTTTGGATATTTTAATCAAATATGAAATGACAAACAAAGATTTACTCACAGTATTGGATCCTTGTGCGTACAGCTGCAACAGGAACGCTGTAGACCTTCTCTAGATAATTTCTGACATCAAACTTGGTCATTCTTGAAGAAAATTGAAAGGGATAGAGGTTCAGAGTTGCCATGGAGTAAGAGAACAAAATATGAAAAACTGTGTCTTTCTAAAGTTCAACCCAAGAATGCACGTCATATGGAAGCATTTAATACCTTTTTTGGTTCACAATCCATCTTTTTAAGTTACAAAATTCCTGTGACCCCACAACCCCACCCAACCTCTCCATCTCTGGTGACCGCGAGGTTGAGAACCCCGAGTTAAACTTTGAATGTTCAATTTTTCCAAGGACTGAAAGGACATGAAATGCACTCAAACGTTTTAGGATCTCACGGGTGGCACATTATGCTCATCTACATCTCTCGTGACCTCAAGGATGAGAAGCCCTAGTTTAAGTTTGAAACATTCTGTTTTCCGAGGACTAAAATGACGTAAAAAAAAAGCGTTTTGTGACATGCTTTCATTTCATGAACAAACAAAACTAAATTGTATCATTATGTTTTCACTTACTGAAAACCCAACAAGAGCCATTCAGAAAAGAATTATGCTGGAGCTAACAGGCAGAACATTCTGAACTGCTTTGAAAAACAAGAATGTTTGTCCACATGTCAGTCCATGTAATAAGCACTGATTTTTTTCTTTTGTTAAGGACAAGGTTTCCAAGAAACCCAACAAACAGATGCTCCTTCGGAAAGAGTATCATACACACATCTCTCAGAGTCAGCACCAGCGGGTGATGCCCAGATTTCAATGAAGTGGAGTGGAGTTTTGGCCACGTAATTTATGTGAGAGAGGAGAAGCGTACAAGCGCACATTTGTCTGTGTGAAAATAAGAGAGAGGCGATTCCTAGAAAGCGGAGCACTCGAGCCATAGTGAGATGAATGGTTAGTAGACCTAAGTGCTCTCTGAGATTTTGGAGTGGAGAATCTGAGATCTTTTTCAATTTTGCCCCCCTGGTGACCTCGACCACTCTGCCAACAGGAAGGACCTTTGCTTCCCTATTTACTTCTATTGCTGTATACGGCTGGAGCGAAATAAAGCTGAATGTTAAAGGGTTAGTTCACCCAAAAATTTTAATTCAGTTATTAATTACTCACCCTCATGTCGTTCCAAACCCCTAAGACCTTCGTTCATTTTCGGAGAAGAAATTGTTGAATAAAGTTGTTGGTTTCATTTTGTTTTTGTGCACAAAAATGATTCTAGTCACTTCATGACTAGTTCACGTTCCCTCAGATTTCATCACAAATATCTTAATTCATGTTAATTCCGAAGATGAACGAAGGTCTTACGGGTTTGGAACGACATGAGGGTGAGTGATTAATGGGGATGTCTAATGCTTTTTCATGCATTCTGACTTATTTACACAGTTAAAGAGTTGGATTTCCATGTAAAACAAGGTCAAAGTTTCAAAAAAGCGAGTTGGACGTATGACGGTGTGCAAAATATACTCCTTCAGGATTCGTATAAGTCTCTGAAAGTTTTTTTCGAGTATGGCCCTGTACGATGTCATAAAGGGCGGAGTTCCTTGTATGGGCACTTCTCCCAGATGAGCGTGTGCACACATCAACCAGAGCAAGAGCAAGAGCCATCAACGAGCTTCGTTCAGGTTACGCCACATGTCACGGCACGCCTTCAGGAGCTCGACTGTGAAGCAGTACAGCTGTATCGGTTTATAAAACTGATCAAACGAAACACTCTTCTGAGATATGAAAGATGTAATACTAATCTATAGGTACTCAAGATTAACATGAGATTGACAAAAACTGTGTGTGTTACGTAGGGCTGCACGATTTTGACAGAAATCATAATTGTCGATTATTCCCTTGAAATTGTAATTGCGATTATTAATTACGATTATTCTATAGCATTAAGCCTCAAAAGTCAACTATACATTGGTTTGGTTTCTCTAAATAAAAAAGTAAAACTATACTTTAGTTATACTAAAATGTTTTGTTTTTTTTCCTTTCTACAGGTTATCTTAAGTACACGGAATAATATAAGTGGACTTTTTTTTGTAATTGCGATTACATTTTATTGAACGATTACATAATTGTGGCATCCGTAATTGTAATCCCGATTACAAATTCGAATAATTGTGCAGCCCTAGTGTTAGGTCCCCTTTAATGACAACATTTTAATATTTGGGTGAACTAACCCTTTAATGTGCAGGAGTTAGGTGACAAGATTTGAGTTTTGCATCAACCTCTTTTTTAGGCATTTTGAGGAGGATTGAGACATGACGCCGCCTGGAATCAACCCCACATCTCCCACATGAGCAGCACAGCTCAAGGTGTCTGGAAAATGTATTCAAACCACTAGGCCACCTCTCTAAAAATGAATGTTGGAAGTTAGGAAAAAAATTGTTGAGCCAGGTTTTCAAGTTTGGTGGGCAAAATATTCCTGCAACGTCGTAGATTCCTTAATTTTGAGTAATTTTTCAGTTCATCTATCATATAAAGCAGAGTTTGCGAACCCCTGGAGGCTCATGGGGCAACTGCAGGGGATGGATGGATTGGATGGTCGGTCGGTCGGACGGATGGATAGATATGTTTACATAATATATGTGTGTTTACTGTGTATGATATACACACATACATGTATTTAAGAAATATTTGCATGCATGTACTGTATATGTGTTTATATCATTTATATTACATATAAATATAAATATTTTATAAAATGTCAAAAAAATCTAAATTAAAATGTTCAAATGTTACATTTTTAGGCAGGAGGGGACTGGCTGACCAAAAAATAAATAAATTAAGAGCACTCATATAAGTAAAAAATTGTGAAGAGGGACATGCCATTTAATTATAGTTTAAATAATCACTTAATTTATTCTGTAAATTTTGAATCTATTTGGATTAAGTTTGTTAGTTCCACTCCACAGAATCAATTAAATGAAGCACTTGGCAACAAGGTCATGACCTTCAGCAGATGTAAACAGTGTCTTGTGCCTGTGTGGCTTATCTTTTGTAAGCACTGACATCTTATAAAGATAGAGACCTCCTTGTTGTTCAATCCTCTCCTCCTACTGTGATTTTGAGCTGCGCCCCACCCTTCACACATAAACAGTCCACGCTCATCCCTAAACATGTGCACTCACACCGCCCATTTCAGAGGCTTTCCAAGTAGGTGACTCAGAGGTAGCGGGACAAAACACTCCAAATTTTGAGGAAATCCAAAAAAAGGGGGGATCTTTTGTTAGCCGGTGACCTCTAGGTTACATTCACACCACTGGGACTATAAAGGCGGCAAGAGAGTGAACAAATAGCTTTAATGAACCAAGATCATTAAAATGTAATTATTTCAAAGAAAAAGTCAATAAAAAGATGAAAGATCAAATGTTGATGATGGATCAAATGCTTAAAAGGCACATAGGTTGGTAAATAAACAAGGTTAAACAAATCCTTCAAGTACAGACGCTTTGTAAAGAGGGCCGCTTTCATAAAAAAAAAAAAAAACAAGTGCTTTGAAATTCTTTGGCTCTGATAATCGCTATGCAAACCAGGTTGGCTTCAAGCAAAACAAGTCTTTGCCAAAGTGGAGGGTATTTTTGAAAAGTAGAAAGTGAAGAGAGGGATGTCTTTAATGTTTTAATGATATCTCTGTTGCTTTGTCTACTTGCATACTGTTTGCGATGGGTTGGTGTCAAACGCAGCTCTAAAGGAGACAAAACACTTCTTGGTGTGCAACGATTACAAAACAAGGGGGGAAAAAAAACTCTTCCTTTGATTGCACGGGCAAAAAAATGTTTAGATTCAGGTGACAAGGATGCCTGGTGCAGATTAAGACGCTTAAGATCACAAAACAAAACAAAGGTGTAAGAGCAGGTAAAAAAACAAAAACTTCCCCTGAGCACTTGCGCAAGTGATAACATATATCCCAATTACAAACGTGTGTGGTTTGGAACACAGACTGGCGGAATAATAACTGAGGAACAAGGCTCCACCGTCACTGCCTTAGATGTACGCCCTGAGGTTCTACGGAAAACAAAGCAGACTTTGTCCTCTTTTCTTGTTTGGACTCCGATTAGACCCATTATTAACAGTCTGACTGCCTGTTTCGTATTACACCGCAGCAATGCAATAATTACGGCTGTATTTTTAGTGACGTTTAACAAACGTCATCAATAAAGGCACGGGATGTTGGACTTTAAGTAGGTGAAAGAGCTGTAAACAAATCTGAGAGAGTCAAGGAGCACCGAGGCCATGCAACCGCACACGGAAACGTCATCCCGGGTTTTGTTACGAAATGCTGTGTTGCATCTAACCGGTCTGCAATTATAGTTAAGCATCACTTAAGATGCTTTAATTCCTTGTGATCATCGTGCGCAATAAGATACCCACTCTGCAATTTACAGTGTCAGAACGAAATACATTAGTGGGATTTGTCTGCCACCTAGTGGAATGGAATACAACTACATCATTGTAAACTTTGGATGTCTGTTACATAATATTAAAGGGGTCATGAATTGAGAAATCTAATTTCCCTTGATCTTTTGATTGGAAGAGGGCATTGTGCTATAAAAGCATCCTGTAAGCTTCAGAACTCCAAACTTCCTTGTTAGTCCACAAACAGCTTTTCTCTGAAGACCACTCGTTTCTATGTCAATGTCCCAGTAGAGCATTATTTGTTGGATTCTTTGGTAAATCAGTCGAGTTTTGGTGCAGGCGTTGTAAACTTTAAGGAAGATAAGGACTCAACTGTAGTGCCCCAACATGCAAGTAATCGTGTTAATTCTAATGCGTGATCTGTGATCAAAGATTTCATATGATTCATGTACAGTCTGACGTTCTTTGTCTCAAAATCATTTATTGCCGTTTATCCGTCAGTACATCAAGTTTCTCTTAGTAGCAGAGTTGTCAAAAGTACTGACTTTGTTACCAAGTCGGTACTAAAAATGTGAAGATACCAGCATTTCCCTCTAACATTGAGCGCTGTTGAAAGGATTCTCAAACACCTCCACCATAAATGTCTCTGTTTGGCCATTGTGTTCACGTGCTCAACATATATGCCTATGATTGGCAATTGTGTTCATGCGCTCAACATAAATGTCTGTGATTGGCCAATGTGTTCATGCGCTCAACATATATGCCTATGATTGGCCATTGTGTTCATGCGCTCAACATATATGTCTCTGATTGGCCATTGTGTTCATGCGCTCAACATATATGTCTCTGATTGGCCATTGTGTTCATGTGCTCAACATATGTCTCTGATTGGCCATTGTGTTCAGGCGCTCAACATACAGGTGCTGGTCATAATATAATCAGAATATCATCAAAAAGTTGATTTATTTCACTAATTCCATTCAAAAAGTGAAACTTGTATATTATATTCAATCATTACACACAGACTGATATATTTCAAATGTTTATTTCTTTTAATTTTGATGATTATAACTGACAACTAAGGAAAATCCCAAATTCAATGTCTCAGAAAATTTGAATATTACTTAAGACCAATACAAAGAAAGAATTTTTTGAAATCTTGGCCAACTGAAAAGTATGAACATGAAAAGTATGAGCATGTCCAGCACTCAATACTTAGTTGGGGCTCCTTTTGCCTGAATTACTGCAGCAATGCGGCGTGGCATGGAGTCGATCAGTCTGTGGCACTGCTCAGGTGTTATGAGAGCCCAGGTTGCTCTGATAGTGGCCTTCAGCTCTTCTGCATTGTTGGGTCTGGCATATCGCATCTTCCTCTTCACAAAACCCCATAGATTTTCTATGGGGTTAAGGTCAGGTGAGTTTGCTGGCCAATTAAGAACAGGGATACCATGGTCCTTAAACCAGGTACTGGTTGCTTTGGCACTGTGTGCAGGTGCCAAGTCCTGTTGGAAAATGAATTCTGAATCTCCATAAAGTTGTTCAGCAGCAGGAAGCATGAAGTGCTCTAAAACTTCCTGGTATACGGCTGTGTTGACCTTGGACCTCAGAAAACACAGTGGACCAACACCAGCAGATGACATGGCACCCCAAACCATCACTGACTGTGGAAACTTTACACTGCACCTCAAGCAACGGGGATTGTGTGCCTCTCCTCTCTTCCTCCAGACTCTGGGACCCTGATTTCCAAAGGAAATGCTAAATTTACTTTCATCAGAGAACATAACTTTGGACCACTCAGCAGCAGTCCAGTCCTTTCTGTATTTAGCCGAGGCGAGACGCTTCTGACGCTGTCTGATGTTCAAGAGTGGCTTGACACAAGGAATGCGACAGCTGAAACTCATGTCTTGCATACGTCTGTGCGTAGTGGTTCTTGAAGCACTGACTCCAGCTGCAGTCCACTCTTTGTGAATCTCCCCCACATTTTTGAATGGGTTTTGATTCATAATCCTCTCCAGGGTGCGGTTATCCCTATTGCTTGTACACTTTTTTCTACCACATATTTTCCTTCCCTTCGCCTCTCTATTAATGTGCTTGGACACAGAGCTCTGTGAACAGCCAGCCTCTTTTGCAATGACCTTTTGTGTCTTGCCCTCCTTGTGCAAGGTGTCAATGGTTGTCTTTTGTACAACTGTCAAGTCAGCAGTCTTCCCCATGATTGTGTAGACTACAGAACTAGACTAAGAGACCATTTAAAGGCCTTTGCATGTATTTTGAGTGAATTAGCTGATTAGAGTGTGGCACCAGGTGTCTTCAATATTGAACCTTTTCACAATATTCTAATTTTCTGAGATACTGAATTTGGGATTTTCCTTAGTTGACAGTTATAATCATCAAAATGAAAATAAATAAACATTTGAAATATATCAGTCTGTGTGTAATGAATGAATATAATATACAAGTTTCACTTTTTGAATGGAATTAGTGAAATAAATCAACTTTTTGATGATATTCTAATTATTTGACCAGCACCTGTATATGTCTGTGATTGGCCATTGTGTTCACGCGCTCAACATATGTCTCTGATTGGCCATTGTGTTTATGTGCTCAACATATATGTCTCTGATTGGCCATTGCGTTTACATGCTCACAAATATCACAGACATATATTTTGAGCGCATGAACACGATGGCAAATCGCAGACATTTACGTTGAGCGTGTGAACACAATGGCCAATCACAGACATATATGTTGAGCGTGTGAACACAATGGCCAATCACAGACATATATGTTGAGCGTGTGAACACAATGGCCAATCACAGACAAATATGTTGAGCGTGTGAACACAATGGCCAATCACAGACATATATGTTGAGCGTGTGAACACAATGGCCAATCACAGACATATATGTTGAGCGTGTGAACACAATGGCCAATCAGAGACATATATGTTGAGCATGTGAACACAATGGCCAATCAGAGACATATATGTTGAGCATGTGAACACAATGGCCAATCACAGACAAATATGTTGAGCGTGTGAACACAATGGCCAATCACAGACATATATGTTGAACGTGTGAATACAATGGCCAATCACAGACAAATATGTTGAGCGTGTGAACACAATGGCCAATCACAGACATATATGTTGAGCGTGTGAACACAATGGCCAATCACAGACATATATGTTGAGCGTGTGAACACAATGGCCAATCACAGACATATATGTTGAGTGTATAAACACAATGGCCAATCAGAGGTGTTTAAGAATCCGTTGTTAGTTATGATGAAAGCATTCATTAGTGTGCAGAAATCGAGTTGCAATGACGAGATCACAGCATTCATCAACATGTCAGTGATCGCTGCAACCTTTCATGCCATGGGAGTAGATTTAAATATAATGCTCAAATGAACACTTTTCACGATTAGTTCATCTCGACAGCTGTAATAGTAAAAACATACTAGAGGTTGAGAGAGAGAGAGTTGCACATGTAATACTTTCATGTACAAAAATATCAGCCAATCTAGCAGCAGGCAGACACACCCCTTCAAGAGGACTAAAATCAGGATAGAAAACGTCCTTTTATTTCTAAATTAGGACAATTTTTTTTGTGAAAATCATAACTTATAAGTGCACCTTGACAACCTTGATAAATTACATTAAATACTTACTCCATAGGAATGCGAAACTGTACTGTATCAGGTGGCTGTTCTTTGCCTGGTCTGACCAGAGTCAGGTTGTAGGTGGGTCGGAATATTCTGAGCTGTGGGTTACCCAGCTGGTATAAAGGGAATCTGAACAAATTACAGAAAATTACACAACATTTAATTACCATTCGTTCATATTCCAAAGTAATAGAACTTGCAAAAAGCAGGACAATACTATGGTATATTTTCGGAAGATGACTTTAGGAGTCCTGCACTTCAAAGTTACATGCATATAGGAGAATATTCAAGTTCTTGGAAGGAAAAAGATATATATTTGATACATTTATACGATTTCAAGTTTTTTTTTTTCCCCCCATAAACATATAGGCCTATATCATACTTTTGGCAACAGTACATCTAACATGGTACTAAATTGGCATATTCAAACATCAAATATTTCAAAGATTAACACTTTACAATCATGGTAGATTCTTGTTTAAAAAAATAATGCCTTTAGTAGTCTAACCCAGATTTTCTGTTCAAAATGAATACAGTATTATCATTTTACAAATTAAAGAGAATGATGATATTATTCTTGCACCATGTCCAAAATAGCATGGCATTACCCTGGTATATTGTCCAAAAGCATGGCATTATCGTTGCACCACGTTCAAAAGCATAGTATTACCATGGTACAACGTCTAAACATGGTTATATCATGGTACACGTCACAAAACATGGTAATACCATGGCACTTTTTAGAAGTTTTCTCAGGTTAAGTGTATGGTAACGTTATATATTTTATAATTTTACTGTTGTTTTTTTTGTTTGTTTTTGTTTTTTGTACATAGACAAAACTTCAGCTTGGATTGACATCCTTAGATAAAACAATCACTTACAATATGCGTTTCGCCATGTCTTGTAAATGTTCTAGACAATCACATGTGCTGTTTTGATGTTATTTTCATGTGCTCAAGGTCCTCTAGCACTGCTGTGCTGTGAAAACTGCGCGGACAAGAGTCTGAGCTTCTTCAAAATAAAAGCCCTGTTTTCCACAGTGTTTTTCTCTTTAAATAAACAAATGTGGAGTCTTGTAATAGATGAGAGAATAAAATAATTACGCGTTTAATATATACTTCAAACATGGGACTGTGTCTATGAAAATGAGGATACATTCAAGTCAGTCTAGTTTAAATGTCCATGTTTATATTTTCTTTTCTTTTTTTTAAAGTTGCTGTTAGAACTTTTATTTTGATTTAATTGTCATGACGTCTTCTTGACGTCGTTCTGGTTTAAACATCCTCTGCCTTCTGTTTCTTCCTTCATTTCACATTTCTCTTTCCTCCATAATATAATGAGCGTTTCCTTAGACATGTAATACATTTCCAGAATAATGTATTATCTTTTCTACAGGCCTCTACAGACATGCGTTCAAAATGTACGAATTGTTTAATGGGGTTGCTCTTTATATATGTTCCCGGAATGTCCAAGCAAGTTCAAAACACCCCGAAAATACACTGCAAAAAGCCTCTGGTTCCCAGAGCAATCTTGTAGCGCTTATTTTCACCAACAGAGGGGGCTACAAGCTACACTGATTACTTGGTTGGTCGCGTGCATCTGTTTAATCAGGTCACATAATTATTCATGTTAATTATACTGTTTGTAAGTTCTACTATTTAATAGGCGTTGGATTTTCTATGCATAGATTAACACAATTCACAATGTTTTTGTTTTTTTAGCAGCTTGATAATCATTTTAAAGGTTACATAAGCCTATTTATAAATTAGCAATTTATAGTATATAGCCTACATTTACTTAATTCTCTTTGACATCAAATACTAATTATACTTTCCCCCCAAAAAAGTGTAAAACCATTGCCTCTCCATTAAGTTATGTCTCTCAAACAATTCACCCTACATGCTTATAGATGGTGCATGTACGACATCACTTTGTAGGCCAAAACGCCGAAGCGGGTTAGCATTTTAGCACTTCCGGTTCCTTCGTCCGAAAGTCAATGGGTTTTTTGAATGGGGTTTTGGTTAAATGGCTGAAATAAGGTCTGTGGTGAACACAAGCTCAAGACACTTTCACGTTTTATTCTACGACATACTGTATTACCCCACATTTTTAAAGCTGTTACGTGTCTTGAAAAAGGCGGATGCACCTTTAGCTGGTTTGCCAACTGCCATGAATCACCTAAAGAAGAAGAAGAAGAAAAAGGCGGTTGCTAACAAGTGACTTAATGGGACTACTGTCGGGGAGATTAAACGTCATCATGCCGAGAAGGTAAACTCGTTCCGCTTTTCAACCTTATTATGCTCATAATTGTGCTCTTATAAACTATTCTAACTCAAATATTCTGGGAAAATGTTTTAAGGTAAAAACTGAAAGAGTTGTCGAGACCTTAGTGATGATGGCGACCGTGGTGTAGTCTGTTTAGCCTACCTTTAGCCTTTTACTTCTGGCGACTGCATTAAGGCTTCAAATTTAATACAAGTTGTGTTCATCTGTAAAAATTATCTTGATGGACAAAACGTGCAAGCATCATAAACTTTTGTTTATCACAGAGCTTGCTTTTTTGCAATAATCCAAAAGCCTATGGGAAAATCCTATTGGGTTTTTATTGAGGGAACCAGTGCGATGCTAACTGCCAGTTGGCCTACAAAGTGACGTCATACCTGCACAACTCTATAGGGACTTTAGACCACACTGGGAAAAATCACTCTGTGGGGTTGTAATTGTAACAAAAATAAATTCTATATTTTCAACAAATAAATCTATGTTTGGTACTTTACTTAATATTTTGAGTAACTTATTTAATAAAATGTTGTTGTAAACACATGTTTTTTTTCAATTAAATGGTGCGTGTATTATCTTGAGTAATGTTTACTAGGCTTTTTAGATGTGTGCCTTTTCGAGATACTTTTTAAGTAAAATGTATGGATTTGGCTGTTGCAAAAACACAAATGTTCATGACAGACGCCATTTTGATGGGTGACAGGACTGAATTTGCACTGCTGGCAACCCAACAACACTAAAAAAGGTAAGAATGACATTAAATATGAACTGTTCAATGGTTTGATGCTTTAAAGATAGCAAGGATAAAGCTAAATGTTTGTATTGATAAATACTTAAATTTGCCTTGAATTACACGGCTTGGCTAACACTAACAGGCTAACAGGCTAAAGCTAAATTGCTGAATAAAGTCGTTATTTTTGTTTGTTTTTGCGCACAAAAGTATTCTCGTGGCTTCATAACATTACGTTTGAAGCACTGGAGTCACATGGACTTTTTTGAATTATGTCTTTCCTATACTTTAGGGCCTTGAAAGTGTTCATCACATTGTTGTCTATGGAGGGATCAGAGAGCTCTGGGATTTCATCAAAAATATCTTCATTTGTGTCTGAAGATGAATGAAGGTTTGGAACGACATGAGGGTGTATAATTAATGACAGAATTTACATTTTGGGGTGAACTAAAAAATTGGTGAATCCATGAATCACCTAAAGAAGAAGAAGAAGAAAAAGGCGGTTGCTAACAAGTGACTTAATGGGACTACTGTCGGGGAGATTAAACGTCATCATGCCGAGAAGGTAAACTCGTTCCGCTTTTCAACCTTATTATGATTGGCAAAATTGGCTTGAAATTGGTGTTCACTTTTCTCAGTGATAATTTTTTTTATCAGCTGATGTAATAATTATGATGTATTTGAATTTTATGTTTTTAACATTGTTCGAAACATTTTTTTAATTAGATGACTGAATTACTGTTCTCAGTGGGTTAAACAGACCAATGCTCATTGAAAAAACTGTTATACGAAAATGAAATACTGTTGCTACCTCTTGTAGTACATAATGTTTTTTTACTTGAAGTCAGCTTTATGTTAAGGTGAAAAAATAAGCTACTGTGTTTTGCACTGTTGCATTGTCATTTTAAAGTGAATAAATGTTTTGTATTGAGATGCTGGTTTACTGTTTCATGGTAATTTAAAAAAATGTAGAAAATACTTATATTTATATTTTAAAAAAGTAGCTTGGAAAAAAGTAACTTAATGTGTGGCTTGCAATGAGACATTTGTAAATATTACTTAAAAGATTATATTGGATATACTTAAAACTATAATTTTCTAAATTGATAAAATTGAGTTGCTATTACTTAAGAGTCCAAGTTGAAAACATGCAAAGTCTAATAGGATAAACAAAATAGTTGCCTCAATTTTATTGAGTAAAACGGGCACAGTATTTTTTACAGTGCATGTGCCAGGCGCGCGCGACCATTTTTCCCATCGTTGAACTAGCAAAAGTGGATTTGGACACGCCCTAAGTGCACTTGGGCCATGTGCTCTAGAGTCTAGACCATACCCTTAGAAACAAGTTCATAAAACTCAAAACAATTCAGATTACTTAAAATGGTTCAAATTTGAGAACTCAAAAGAAAAAGAAAGTTCTAAATACTCATAAAAGTTGATTTGTTTGAATTAACTTGTTTAATTTGATGTAGCTCTACTCAGTCAAATAGCTCTACTCAGGTGAAAATACATGCAAAATACCGGCGCGATCATAGATATATACATAGATTCCTCATTAGTGCCTGCGCGGATCGGTCGAATGAGGCATCTACGTATATATATCTTTGGTCGCGCCAGTATTTTGACCTTATTCGCCGGAAGTTATGGCGCTGGGAATACTAGATGACATTCGTCTGATAAGAGGTAAAAAAATAACATAAAAACTGTTCGGTTTCTCGCAGAAACCGATCGTTCCGTGTCTTAAGA
The DNA here is from genome assembly GCF_949357685.1 of Gobio gobio. NCBI lineage: Eukaryota > Metazoa > Chordata > Actinopteri > Cypriniformes > Gobionidae > Gobio > Gobio gobio. The sequence continues at coordinate 28,815,646 of NC_137121.1, read as the reverse complement.
CATCAATGTGTCGCCACGAGCCGTATGGTTTAATAAGGATTGGTATGTCTGTTTTTTTACTCTTATTGCTCTCTTGACATGCATTATATGACTATCACACTACAACGGTTGGAGTTAAAAATCTTAATTTGTGTTCTACTGAAGAAACAAAGACACCTACATCTTGGATGCTTATGTTTAAGCAGATAAACACAAAAATTTTGTTTTTGGGTGAACTATCCCTTTAAGGGGGGCCTTACACAACGAGCAGCCTAGGGACCCCTGACCACCTTAATCCGCCTCTGGCGGGGATGTAAGCGTTTTCAGACGTTTCAGTGTGGATGAGCAACTTTTAGAAACTGGTTAAAAAACGATAGTGTGGATGCGGAGCATTTTTAGACGAAAACTGTTTTCAAATTTATCGGGATTAGTGTAGTTTAGGTCACAGGGTACAAAGGACACAGCATAGATGTTACAAGTGTAGAAATGTATCTTCTTTTAATTTAATTTAATAGATTTACATAGATTATGTAACATTTGAATGATACGTTGGTCAGTGAACTAGAAAATGTCCCCGGCTTTCAAGTGCTTCCAGTTGAAATCTGGTCACCTTAGTTTAAAATGCCACAATTGTTCTCTTTTCTAATTGTTCTCCTACATTGTCACAACAGACATGACATCTGAAGGATTCTTCTCCAACAGATCAATGAACGAGTGTCAGGGGTGTAAAGCCCTTTTCCGACAAAAGAGGGAAACCTTTCCCCACTAGAAAGATCTGTAAACCTGAACCAACATTGACTCAAATTTCTATGGGTGTTATAATAACTGTCTCCTAACAAGTACACTTGTCAAAGCCTAACATTCTTCACTGTTATGGCAGGATTATTTTCACCCCAACCTGAAATTTCACCTCTGCAACTTTTATTCATAAACGTTTTTGACTTTTGGGATGTTTGCCACTTTTATCGATCAAAAATCTGACGTTACTGGTCCTCATTATAATTATTTATTGAGTACCTGAGTGAGATTAGAAAGAGCTCTTGGGTTTTAGACAGTTGGCCGAGGCTCTTGTAATTGTATCACAGCGCAAGAGCTCCTTGTCAAGGTGCCAATGTTTTGCGAAGAGTGGGCTCGGGTGGGTTAGAGGAGACATACTCATGCAACTCGACTCCTCTCAACCTTCAAGCAAAGGTCTGTTCACACACTGTTTTCCAATGCTGCCATTTATAGATTGGACCATGCAGTTTGTTTGTGACTGAAACTGATCTGTTCTGCAGTGGGGAGGAATATGAAATGATTATTTCTCATGAAATACATCTTAATTAGCTTTATTATTTATAAGTACAAATCAACAGTGCTTATAACATTTGACTCACTGTTGGTAAATGAATTAGTAAATTACTAGAAATTAATGCTAAACACACCAGTTCTGTATTGCACAGCTACCATCACACAGTTCAACTACATTTTATTACAAAAGTTGTCAAGGTCATTTATTTGCATGGAACATTGGTCAAGGGAATGAGAATGGAAATTTGTTTAGCAAGATAAAATATGCAGACCAAAAAAATAATAATAATAATAATAATAAAGATTGGGGTTAACTGTCTGTGGCGTAGACGCCAGGAGTGCAGGCACGAGAAAAGCTATGGAAACTTTCCCAGCTTGGGTTATATTAAATATCCAAAGGGAAATTGTAAATTGAAGATCCAGACAGGAAGATGGAAAAGTCTTTTCGCTTAAAGTGAATACTTGTGCTTGTAAAGGTCTGCAGGTTTTTTTTTTTACTTTTGTCAAACAGCATTTTATATTTCCTTGAGGGACTGCCATGCCACTCATATTTTCCGTTATTGCATTGACTGGGATATTATGTTACATGAATGTACATGAAAAAGATCTGCAACTGTAAAAATCAAGGTGGTCCAAAACATTCCAGAAGACTTGCTCCATGAGAATCCATGAGAATAGAAGAGATGGATGTATGTGCAGATGCAAACGTTTGAGCACTCCAATTCTTTCAATAATTGAATATCTCTTTGTGACTTTCTGTATCTCTGTTTTAAAGAGTCGGGTTACAAAATCTGTGAATACATTGAAAATCGTATTTATTTATTGCCCTTTTGCACTTGAACAAATAAATAGTACAATTATTAAAAACATAAATAGGAATAAATAAATAAATAAAAAAATTAAAAATGAAGTAATTGTTCTGAAGATAATATAATTTAAAGTGAAAAAGGTTGTATTATTTATTATTTTATTTGAAATCTTTTTTTATTTAAGTGCAAAAGAGGGAAATAAGTAAATACAGAAATAAAACATAAATAAAAAAATATTATGTTGACATCATTTAAAATGTTGTATTATTTAATGTATTTTTTTATTTGTTTATTCAAGTGCAAAAGAGGTAAATAAATAAATAATAAAACGAAGCATTTTTTCTGCTGTAAGTATCTTGTAAAATGTGAAACGAAAGCATTTACCTTGATGGTCACTGACCTTTGGACCACACTGTACAGATATACCAATCACTGAATCATTTATTATAAATACTACCGTTTATTTTTCACGCTTCATGCTTGCTCACAGCCTGTGGAAAGCAGAGCCAGCCACCAATCATTCAAGCTGTTATTTATAGCACTTCTCAACGGAGTCATATAGTTGATGTGTAAATTGAGACTCTTCCTTTGGACATGGCCCCAAAGCACGCTCAACTCTGACCCTGAGCCAAGGCCACTGTAAAGTTGAACTTGGCATACATACACACACAGAACACACACACAAACACACACACACATCTGCAGACAAGTGAAGAAGATGCAACTGGCAAGCCTTTGCTGCAATTCTGAAACAATGTCCTATGTCCAAATCTGAACATTAATCAAAATAAATAAGGCTAATGGGTGAAGGGAAAACGGGGCTGCCAGTAGTCAGCTGACAGGTGAAGCCGTAGTGGTTATGTGATTATTGGAGAAGAGTGAATAACCAAGGTGAGGTTCCCACAGCCTTATCCAATGACCACAGCCCTGCCAGCAGAATCCTGAGGTGCAAAAGGGCTGACTTACAGAATCTGAGCCAGTCGCAACTAATCTTCAAGGCATTTAGGCTATTGGCCGCTTCGACACATCGCTGCTTTACTATCAGAAGTCCTTTCTCTATGAGTTTCCTGGGAAAGCTGGGGATAGATAGATATAGATAGACATACGCAGGCAGATAGATAGATAGTGTAGAGTGAACAGAGTTGGAATCAAGACAAAGGGTAGCAAAGAAGAAGCTCAAAAATAGGTTAAAAGTTTTGATTTCTGTAGCAATTTTGGACAACATGATTACCATACTTTTTTGGTCCCTTTGGAGGGAACTCCACAGCAGCATCTGACTTCGATGCTATGGGGAATGCCTCAGTGTGACTGCATCTGAAGCAAGTGTGCAACTATTCCAGTCCTGATTGGTGCAACATTACCCTGTGAACCTTCCACTGAGAATGCTCCGCTCCCGCCTGGATCTCTTTAATAAGAGCGGCCAGGTTTGTGGCCCCTGTTGTTCAGATACGATCATGGGGGTCGCAAATGGAGCTCACAGAGGAGTGTGAGGTGGGACCAGCCCTTTCTCAGCTCTCCTGTTCTTGAGGGCCGCTTGACTCGGGGTCTATGGAAAGGGCATCATCTCTCTTGGCAGGTCTGTGGAGAGAGCATCATCTCTCTTGGCACATAAACAGCCTGGAGATGATGGCTGTATTTCTAGCTCTGAAGAACTTCCTCCCAGATCTCAGAGGCTATCATGTTCTTGTCTGTAAAGCCCATCAGTAGTCTTGTACATAAATCATCAGGGGGGTCTGAGGTCACACCCTCTTTGCAGACTGGCACACCAGATCTTTTTGTGGTCTCAGGGCAAGCTGCTCTCCCAGAGCAGTTCATATCCCTGGGTACCTGAAGCAGGGAGCACCATTTAATAACCAGTTTCCTTTGTGGCACTCTGAGGTTTGGGCCTGCAGTTCATGTGAGAGTTCTGGCCTGTGATTTAGCCGTGGTGCTGGAGGGGTTGTCACTGGTACCCTTTGAGCCACTGAACTCAGTATCTGAGAAATTCCTTACACTAACGATGGCATTTCTCTTGGCATTTACGTCCCTTAAGAGGGTAGTAGATTTGCAGGCTCAGTCAGTTCCCCCTCCTGCCTAGAGTTTCAAAGCCATCTTACACCTTAGACCAGGGTATGTGCCTAAAGTACCTATGAATATTGCATGGTCTATGATCTTGCAGGCCGGTCATCCTCATCCTTTCGTGTAGGCGGACCAAGAGAAGCTCAATCTGCTTTGCCCAGTTAGGGCTCTTGAGACTTACGTCAACCGGACTACCCAGTGGTGTAAGACTGTCCAGCTGCTGGTTTGCTTCGGTTCACCAAGGCGAGGTTCCCCAGCTTTCAAGCAGACAATCAGTAAATTGATTGTAAATTGAATCTCTTAAGCTTATGAGGTGCGCAATTTGCCTTTGCCTCTGTTTGTAAGAACCGACGCTACCAGGAGTATGGTAGCTTCTAAAGTTTTAATGTCAGGAGTTTCACTGCAAGAAGCATGTGATGCTGCGGGCTGGTCTTCCCCACACACATTTATAAAGTTTTTTAGCCTGGACCTGGACTGTATGCCAGGGGCGCAAGTGCTTTCGTCCTAATATTTGCTCTTAATAACATCACACTAGGACAAGAATTCGTCAATATGGCTTGGTGGGCATTTCATTCCCCATAGCATCGACATCAGACACAGCTTGGAGTTCCCTCGAAAGGGAACGTCTCAGGTTACGACTGTTACCATGGTTCCCAAGAAAGGATCCAGACGCTGCAGCACCCTACCATTCTTCCTGCATGCCTATGAGTGTCTTGCTTCAGCCAATCAGAAGCTAACACAGCTTTTTTTATGGATGTCTTTTAGTGTCCACTATAAAGTCATGTCTATTGTTCTAAATTGTAATTAAGAAAGAGTTCCCATACTTTACTTTTGTAGTGTGCTCAAAATAAACATACTATAAACTCACAACAAACATTTTACTCAATATAAAATTTTTGCGCATAAAAGATATATATATTAATCATGTTTTCACAGAGGAAGCAAGGGAGGCAGTGACTCTTAAAAATGTGACATGAAAAAGTACATAAATCACTTGTTTTTCTAAAGTAATAATGTCCAACAGAGAGACCCACGAGTAAAGTTACAGTCCGCATCTCTCTTGCCTCCCCTGAGCCCATTGAGTTTTAACAGACCCCCTAAATTGTGTGGTGGGTTTGGTGGGGGGGCCTCTTGTTTTCATGCGTGTTCCACGTTCGTGAATCAGTCTGAATAAACAAAATGATGGCGTTAATGGGAAGACTATTTAAGTAAGTAAACAACTCATCCACTTAGATATCACCGCTTTGTCATGTGAAAATCAAACTTGAAATAGCCTGAAAACATGATGACTGTGAGTTATTGAGCAATCAGCTTGGTGAAATTAAAGGTACATCTTCATGTCTGTGACCAGTGTTTACCAAGCTTGATGACTGATGAAATAAGTGGACTATTAAAAAGAACAGCTGATAGTTTGCAAATAAAATATATTGTCTAAATTATTACTGCCTTTAGTTAGTAGTTTGGAATAAATGTAAAAATGCTTAAAAACTCTAACTTGGTGAGATGTTTTAATAAATAGAACTATAATACAATTTTTAATGTAAAAATGCAAAATAGAATTGAATAGAATTTTTATTGAATTAATTTGATTTATAAAAAAAATCATGATAAAAAAACCAGATGACTTTGCCTCCTTGTTTCATAACACCACAGAACACACACACACACACACACACACACACACACAGTCTTTGTCCGGCCTCTAGAACAACAGACCCACTTACCTGCATATATTCCTTGTGAGGATGATCCCCTACGCTGGATCTTCGATATACAAGTCATCACCTTGTCCACCTCCAAGCCACCTCTGTCCCATCTAAGTTACTCACCTGCCTTGTGTTTATTCTGCTGTTGGTTCAATAAACTCACCATTGTGTTCTCCAGTTCTGCCTCTCTCATCCCTGTGTCTGTGTATCCACTGACAGAAGGTCAGACCCGAACCAAAATGAACCTAACAGGATTTTCCAGTCACTCCCCCGAAGACATTCTCCTCTCCCTTGCTCAAGATGGCTGTCCCCTGGAAGACTATGTGGAGGAATGCCACACGCCAGCCAGAGCCAGTGCCTATGCCTGGCAATGACCCAAAACCAGAGCCCACCGCAGACCTAAAGCCAAAGCCAGCCGAGTCTTACCAAGTGTGTGAGCTGGCCCCAATGTCCATCCAGGAGCTCGAGCCTGAGCCATTGTCTGTCCCGGAGCCTGAACCTAATATCTAAATTCCATTGGACACTGAGCATGAGCCCACCGCACACGGAGCCAAGGTCTGCTCCCATTGGTCCTGTTCAATCTCCTGACTCTTTTGCCTATCCCGCGGGTACCATCTGACTTCCAAGCTTCTTCATCCACTCTGCTAGTTCTGCCCAGCCCCAAGACTCTTTCATCACCGCTGGTTCCGCCCAGCCCCAAGTCTCCTTTGTCGCCGCTGGTTCCACCCCGGCCCCAGCCTCCCACTGGGAGAAACACTGCTCTGACCTTGTCTTTAAGCTCCTTGGTCCCAGCCTTCGCTAGTTCCATCAAGCCCTCCTCCTCTGGCCTGGCTCCCTGGCTCTGCCTTGAACTTTCCATATACCAAAACTGCATAGGTGCGCGGATTCCCTGGCTCCACCTCGGGCCTCCTAGTCCATTACTCTACCTTGGCCTGTCGATCCTTCAGCTCCACCTTGGCTTGATGCTCACTCGGCTTCACCATGGTCCGTCATCCCTCACACTCTAAAAAATGATTCAGTGGCTTAGTATATATCACAGTAATAATTAACTTTATTTACTTAATAAAATCTCTGAATATCATTTACTTGATGGTTTGAATTGAACATACTTGAATAATTGACTAAAAATCCAACAGTTAATTTGATCTAAAATGTACAGTTATGTTTGTTTTTTTCACTAAAATAATTTAGTATTTGACTAACCAATTTTTTATTTTAAATATACTTAATATATTTGTGAAATTGCAATTAAAATATTTGAGAATGGAGAATTAAACTGATCTGTTTCAAGAACCCCAAATATTACCTAATTCAAATAAAAATTATTCATCTTTAACACACACTTAAGAAATTGAGTAAGTTTAATTAATTAAAACAATACACCCCTCCCCCACCCTACAACGAGTTGATGACTCAACGGTTGAGTAAGCGTGGGTTGTTTGAATTCTCTCCAGTCTCCAGAGCAGTTCCTTCTTCTCAGCGTCGCAGAACTGGTGCATTTCCTCTGTGAAATTCAGGTTTGTGTGTTTTATTTTATCTATAAAATCATTACTGTGCTTTAAATAATATTATTTGACGCAACACACAGGGACGCAATGTGAGTCACATTATGTGACACTAAACGAGTGTCAAGTCTGCCTTTTCGCTTTTCGATTGAAACTCCTGATACCTTGCATAAAATACACAATGTCATGTGTAGCTGTGGTTGTGTCGAGTATTTTACAAACATTTAGATGAAATTAAAAGTTAATATTACTAGTACTATAAAAGTTAATATTACTCATAAATGCAAACAGTTCATAGTGCTCATAAATATTGGTTTTTATATGTTCTTCCCCAATTATTTCTACTCAATTTTATTTGTTAATGAACCAAATGCAGTTACTTAGATATACTAAAAAAAATTACTTGCATTGTATGCACCAGCTACGAGGTCCTGACACTCTGTGGTCATTAAAAATCCCAGGATGTCCTTTGGAAAAAGAGTAAGGGTGTAACCCCGGCATCCTGGCCAAATTTGCCCATTGGCCTCTGTCCATCATGGCCTCCTTATCATCCCCATATACTGATTGGCTTCATCACTCTATCTCCTCTCCACCCATAAGCTGGTGTGTGGTGGGCGTTCTGGCGCAATATGGCTCCCGTCACATCATCCAGGTGGATGCTGCACATTGGTGGTGGTTGAGGAGATTCCCTCCTTCCATGTAAAGCGTTTTGAGTACCCAGAAAAGCGCTATATAAATGCAACAAATGAATTGATTTAACTGCTTTAAAATTGTATCAATATTTTTAAGTGTAAAGATGTTTCACAAAAAAAAATTAGTAAATCATAATAAAAGTTTTTAGAGTGCAGGCTCCACCGTGCTCCCTCGTCCCTCCGGCTCTACCTTGGTCAGGCATCACCCTGGTTGCGCCATGGACTTCCGGACCTCCGGTTCCACCTCTTCCCTCCACCCATCATGCTTCACCATGCTCCTCCTTCCCTCCGGATCCACCATTGTCCTCACTCCCACCAGTTATGGACCGGTCTGGTGATCCCTGTCTCCACTTTGGTCCCGCGACCCTGCAGTTCCTCCATGGCGCTCCAGTCCAGCGAGGTCACCCTGGGCCTTACTCTACTCAGCTCCACCTGGGTCTCCACCTCTCCCGGCTTCATCTAAGTAAGTCAGGCTCCTGGATCCATTGGTTCCACCGTGAGCATCTTCGATATCCACGCCAAGTCATTTCCGTGTCAACCTCCAAGTCATCTCAGTTGATCTAGGGCTGTTTCTCAATATGCATTCTTGTCTGGACTTGTGTTCTCGTGGATTTGTGAAATGTCATCAGCCACTGACTAAGTCCTGTTCCAATTCAAAGTTCACATCTAGCCAAGTACAGTTCAAATCCCTGGATGTGTTCTTGTTCTGCCCCTTTTATCGAGGATGCATCAAGAGGTGACTTGTGTGGACTTGAGTCAGACAGGTATCCCAAAATGTAGATGCACCAACCAGCAAGCATCAATAGCCGATGAGAAAACCCCATTAAATTAAAAATACTACTGTTATCGTGTTATGAAATGTAGTTTTAAGACTTTTCCAGTCGAGAATGTACTTCTTTAAAGCTCAAATCTGTGGTTTATAAAGATAGTAACAATTTAAAAATTTGATCTGCCGTTTTCGGAGTTGTGAGATCCAGTCAATCACCGGGCACTTAGCGATCATTATACCCGGCTAGAGCAGCCTTAACTCAGCTAGTCCTTCTGACGTTTGCCGCTGGCTCTGATGTCTCTGTAGTGGTTAAACATGAGATATGATTCGTCTTGTGTAGATCTAACAGGTGATCTTTGGTCTCATGAATCTATAATTTGTTCCCTGCCAAATTGTTTTGGCTCGGGGCAAAGAGAAGTTTCATAACTTTATATTTTTTAGCATTGTAGCCTACTAGCGCCGACTTAAGCCGGGTGCACAATGTGCAATTTATAATAGTCCTTTACATTTGTTCCTTGTCAGACTGTACAAACATGATCCCCGCTTTAAGCCATGTCACTCTGTAAGATCTAATTTGTCATTAACTGTGCGCCAAATCTTCTGACACTGACAGTATTTCGTCTGAGGTAAAATTGTATCGCAATGGTCATTAATCAGCTGTCGGTGAGCATGTCAAACTAACAATCAAAGACTTCCGATTTTAGCCTAGGATCAGAGGAATCTTTTAGGATTTGCTAAATTTGTCTCAGACGACCAAATCGTGGCCAAAATCGCACAGTGTGCACCCGGCTTTAGTATGAATTGTTTGCTTTATTTCATTTACTTATACTTTTATAATGGCTCTTATTGATTATTAAAACTGACATTTAACAAAAAGAGACTGGGTTGTGTTTTATGTCATATTTAATTAATGCACTCGTTTTCATTCACTCCTTCAAGTGAACTGTATTAGTGGGCTAACGTAGGGAATAGTGAATGAAGGTTTAAGGGGCGGTTTCGGATTCAGCCAGAGGCAAACAGGAACTAGGACATTGGAACAATAGAAACAGAACATACACTCTGTAATAAGTCCTAGAACACAGAACATGCAAAACACACACAAGGAAAATTGTGACACTTGTGTGTGCTCCAAACTCCAATCTCTGCAACAGACAAGATTCAAGTTATCATTTTGTTTGGTCACACCATGATATGCCATCCAAGCCACTAGTCACATGCCTTCTGTTTATCCTGCTATTGGTTCAATAAACTCACCACTGTGTGTGTGTATATACTTGCGTCCCTGTGTATTCCCTGTGTGTATGACACTCTTTTTGACTAAATTTATTAAACTATTGAAAACTACATTAAAATGCACTTCTTACACATATTTTAATTCACATCTTATTTAATGAAAGTCAGTTTCTGAATTAAAATTAATAGAGAATGTAAAAATGTTAGCATATAGTAACTATGCAAGTAAGTTTAGCATTATCTCTCTTTTATATATATATATATATATATATATATATATATATATATATATATATATATATATATATATATATATATATATATATTGTTTTGTTTTTTAATCAGAAAAGTGTGGTGAAATCGATATGCATGTGGGAAGACAAACAGAGAATACTCCATTTAATATTATATTTTTTCTAGAATATTGTTTATTCGTTTTTGTATATGCATATACTCAAATGTATTTATTTATTTATTTATATTTTACTTAATGGTTACACCTCTTGACATTTAATATCATTAAATCAAAAATTGTGTATTGGTCCAGTGTTTTTGAATTAAACCAACAGGAAGAGCTTGGCATGTGCTTTAAAATAAAAGATGTATTTTTTATCATCTGATACATCTTTATTTGTCTTTGCCTCATACATATAATGCACAAAATACTATAAACACACACAAGATAATATACATTATATTCGATTTATAGCAACACAAATGTACAATACACACAATGCGACGCAATACACAAAGTGTGGTGCGCAATGATGCAGATGTGCAACTTTATGAAGATAACAAAATAAAACATTAAGGTATATTTTCAGCTTTCCTCTGGTGAAAAGTTTGCGAGTAATACTTGGTGCACCTGCTTAAACGGTTATAGGACGCTGAGACATTGTGTGCAAGGTTGATGCGCGTTCTTGCGCGTTTATATATGCGAGTCAATCACTGAACGCGCGTCTCCAAATGCCAAGCGCGTGCACTCAGATAGTAAAAATGGGTGATTCACCACACACTGCGCTCTGTCCGGCCCCTTACCGGGGGCCCCGGTAATCGCAAAGCACGCCTAATCACTTTCTCTTTTACCTTTCTGAAGAAGCAGTATGGAGTTACGTCACGCCAGCGCGCAAAAGTGCAGGCCAAGCAAATAAGCCGCTGAGGAGCTATTTGTAGGCATTGCTGCCAAACCCGGGTAAGGCTGCTCACTCTTCTGCGATCAATGCTTTAAACTTCCTATTGCACTTGAAGCAGCATGCATTACATTTCTGATTTATTCTGGAATGATTCTGTTTGGAGAACTTGACCTGGATCCGTTGATGACCGGCGGCCGGTGCGCGCAGCAACGCAATTAGATCCAATTCAAGAATTCACATTCACAGACAATCGAACGCGTTACCGTGAAGGACCGGGACATGATGACGATTCTGTATGTTTTAGCAGAGAGATTGTTACTTCTTATCATAACTTTCGATTAGATTCTTTTTTCTTCTTTTTGAAATCACCATGCCACACACTCGCAACAGGAACCCAAGTCCAATCCCAGAGGTGACATGGGACACGGGGTTGAAAGAGATGAACGAGACCTGGAAGGGGGCTATTGCTTGCTTGGGAGTTGCTGTCTTTTTTGTCATGACAATTGGGATCATTTATTGGCAAGTTGTGGATCAGCCCAACAAGAACTGGATCCTGAAGGGGAGCTTTAGTGGGCTCATTTGGGAGAGACGGACGCAAACTCTGGTCATACAGACACTGACTGAGGACAAGACGTTTGCGGAGATAGACGTGGAGAACGTGGGGAACACTGACATTGAGGTTCCGTTCGTGAGGAACATGTGCTGGCTTAACAAAACCGAGTTCTGCTACACTTGGGATTCGGTCGCTGAGGTGAAGATATCTTTGGAGTCGGAGGAGGACTCGGATACGGAGTGCTACAGTGTCACCTGGACTCCAATTCACTGCCATGTGGATTTGAAGGTAAAACGCCATTAGAAAGTCACTCTTGAAAATGTTTCAAATAGAACCAAAATAGTTTATTGCCTGATGTTTATGAAAAAAATAATTAAGCTCCACAAAATTAACCGCATTCTCTTTAGCGACAGAATCGTCGTATTTGTTTCCCCCGCACTTATGATTTGAAGAACCGTGTAACATCAATATCTTTTATACCCAACCCAAGAACCAATTTAAATGGTAAGAATGTGAGAATTCTGCAGTGACTTTTAGCGCGTTTGGCTTTCAAAAAGTTCGATAGGAAATTTCCCACGGAAACCAAACACAACTAAATGTTAACTTAAAGTCTGTTAAACAAAACACTACATTTTCCTGAAATAATGTAATGAAAAATAATTAAAAAAATAAATAATAATGTAATATGCAAATCAATAACTGATAATGACCATCCTCGCAATGCATTATAGTCTATATTAACGTTACTATTCACTGTAAAAGTTGCAGCCTGAAATTTTAAGTACAATCAACTTGGATGTTTAAGTCATTTCAACTAAAATTACGTTAAACTGACCTATAAAAAAGGGTTGTATCTTGTATAACTTAAGTTAATCTTGTAACTCTTGTATAACTTAAGATAAACTTATTTTGATGAGTTAAAACAATGTAAAAAACATATTGTCATAACTTATTGATCATATAATTTTTTACAGAGTTGTTGCTAGTATGGTTACCTCGGCGAAACGCAATTTTTTGTTCGCTACGGTTTATTTATCGCCCGAAGAAAATACGCACCCTGACTTGTAATCTCATTTTTGTGAATACTAAAATGTTCCAAATTTAATAATAATTGAAAAATATGATTACATGTACAATTCATCCATTCTCCAAATTGCTTTATCCTCCGCATGGTCTGTCCTAAAATATCTCCTTTTAATACCTTAATCTTTTTGTTTTGACTTCCTTTAGGACTTTTAGTATTAAGTGAGTCAGACCCCCTTATTATACAAATTATTATAAAGTGTTTTCTTGTTTCACAGAATGAGAATAGGCTATAGCTAACATCTGAATACACAAAAAAATAACTTTAACACTCAAATCATCCTTGTTCACATTACTTAAAAAACTCATGTAACTACATGAACTTAAATTTACTGAGTTGTTTCTATTAAAAATGAGTATTGTCAGGTTTACTTATTAAGTGTTTGTTCAGCCAACTTAACATTGCTGAGTGAAACGAACAAACTGAGCAGTGGATCTGTAGTTCCCAGCATGCTTTGCAAGTGACTACATTAGGAGAGTCAATTTAGGGATTAAAGTGTTATTTTATTTGTTTTTCAGTAAAGGGATGTTGTTAGTTTATGTTAGTGTTTAATGTTCAGTTATGTTGGACATTTAGAGGAATTTCTGTAATTTAAATTGAATTTCTGTAATAATGCCTGTGTTTAGGCTGTGGGCACTCATATACACACATTTATTGGATGGAATTCCTGCCCTCAATTAAATTAAGTTTGTCCAATGAGTTATTTTTGCGTTTTGTTTCTAAAAATATTCTTGTTGTTATTTAATAGTTTTCCACTTACAAGTAGTTAATTTAATAAGGTAAATTAAACCGATAAATGTGTTCACCTAACATAATTCAATTTTATAAGTTTAACATAACATTATTAAGTAAACTGCACATATAAATATTATGTAACAGTGACAAAATCAGATGGTTTTGTCAGCTTTACTTGAATTATTTTTGTTCATATAACTAAATTGTTATACGTAAAAATTACTCAATATAGGCGGATCTTTTGTGACGTCATTGTTTATGTTTGTCGCGTTGCATCATGGGAGTCGTGTGGCAAGAAATACCGCTAGATACCTGTAATTTGATTGTTTTGCACGTTTGGAGGAGGATTTAGAGAAGAGGATGGTTCACTCTTGCTGTGTGGTCGATTGTACGGCTCGTTGGGGGACTGATAAAAAGTATTTTCGAATTCTCTCCGAAAAGGATAGCGAAAAACGAAAGAAATAGTTGCGTGCAATTAGGCGATTGAACCTGGACGCTCCGAAGAAAGCCTGGATTCCTGCAGCTTCTGATCGAGTTTGTGAGGCACATTTTGTTCATGGTAAGTCTTAGTGACTATGTATTTATAGAAGATTGAATAAATAAAAAATAAATAAAACTGAGTCAAATCAACCGAGTCATATGTTTTCGCGTTCTGATTCAGGTGTCTAGTTAGTGTGTACTAATTAGTACAGACGCCATTGAAAGTCTCACACTGAACACAATTGAATTGGTACAACAGTCACTACATTTTCAATAAATAAGTAAATAAGAACACTGATCAATGAAGACTTAACCGGCTTTGCAGTCGCAGTGAGCAGTGATTATTTCGCCGTTCTCTTTGGCGATCACCCACGGGAGATGCGAATCACGCTGTGACTCTGCTTGGCCAGGTCTAACCTCTGCTTTTAGCACGATCACTGCTTTCTGTTTGGCAGAAAAGATCGGCCCAACTTTGCGAGAAACAAAATCATAGGCCTCCAGACTTTTGAAAGCCTTTAATCTTTTATGAGTGAAGGGTCCAGAGGTTTCTATTAAATAAGAATAAATGTCTCCCCAGCAGATTGGTGGCCAAGACACGGGCGAGTCGGACCAACGTTTTTTGTCATGCCAGATCTCATATGGGCTTTGAATAACTTCAATTTTGTCACCAATACAAATTTTGAGCTTCTCTCCAAACCTCCTCCGGTCTTCAGATGTTAAAGTGCTTATATATTGTGGATTTCGCCCGCTAACTCTCTTGAAAGTGCTCGTCGCGTCTTTACAGCCCGCCATACTGTTTGTTTTGTTGCCACACAACCACTCGCGCATGCGTACAAAGATGTCAACAAAGATCCTCCTATAGTTGCATGGAACCACTTGATGCTAGCCTGGCGTGGCCATACTCAATTCTAGTCAGAATTTGAGTCTGGTACCGCTCCATTGAGCTTTGATTATGGGGCGTGTTTCAACCGAGCCAGGAAAGACCTCAATTGGATAGACCCACAACCAATCAGAGCAACGGAGCGACGCGTAACGTTAGTTGTCAAATGTCAACAGAACTCAACTGCACTGTTACCAAGTCCGTGTTTTTCTCCATGTCCCCGGGTTGAAGCGACCCCAATTATGTGATTATATAAACCCAGGAATGCGAATTTTAGCAGGCAACCTTGCCAAAATAACATATTTTGCCAACCAAACGTTTTGAGTAGCAATTGTGCGCGACATTGCAAAAACACTTGGAAACCCTGTCTGCACGCACGCATGATTAAGTAACGTTACAAGAAAAACATGAGTGTAAACGATCTTTGGCAGTAATAAAATAATTTAAGGATACACAGAGTACTTACCAACACGATCATCGTTTCTGAGAGAAATAGTGAAGGTGTACGCATATACGAACAAGTTCTCCGTTTAAGGCCCGGGTATACTTCGGCCGTCCGCGTTCGTGCACCGCCCGCATGACGTAATTTTCGTCACTCGGAGGGCTCGCGGCCGGCCGCACACCCCGTCCGCGCGCAGCCCAAATTTTGTGACTGCGCGGACGGTCCGCGTGCAACAGCGCATGCGCCAGCAGTACAGAAGAGTCCACTAGGTGGCAATAAACACAGTATTGAGCACAGTGTTCAGCCGTCGAAGAAGAGTGTGCAAAGACCGGTTTAAAAACAACACGCTTGGAAAAAAAAAGAGAGAATTGTTGATTCTTCAGTGTTTCTTCCAAACTATGTAGCAATGGTGGATGCACTACAGTTCTTCTCCGATCATGCCCAGCGAATGTCCCGTTGATGACAGGACTCAGTGCTGCCCTCCGATGTCTGGTGGAGCATAGACACTTTTTTACTGCGCATGTATCGAACGCGATCCTCCGCGCGCATCCGTTGTGTAGTATACTTTGAAAGACGCGCGGACAGGACTGCGCGCGTGACGCGTCCGGGCGCGGTAAGTGAAGTATACCCGGGCCTTAAAGGATAAGGGAATAGAGCAAATTCAACCCAAGAGCCTTCGATGACGTGGATGATTACGTTACTGTTGATCATCTGTCCATCATCGTCTAAAGCCCGCCCTGACAATTTCATTGGTCCGAACAGTTTCTGTTCGGGCATAATTCCTCCTCTATGGAGCGAGTCCAGACCGAATTGCCCGAGCAAAACATTTTGTGGGCGGGGCTAAATTCGGCTGGCATCCAGGCTAACTTGATGCTGCTTTTTGAGTAAATTCAACAAGTCTTTTTTGAGTGTAGCTGTTTGTTTGCAGTATTTATCTTTATTTAACTTTTTTTAATTCATTATTTAATTAGTGGCTTGTATGTGACTGTGATTTTTAAATAATACAATTGGTTCTCTTCTTATTTGTTTTTTACTATGGGGTATATATTGTTATTAATAAAACACATTCACTTTGCCTTTTTACCTGCCAAAAACATTTTTAAAGCAGGGTTTAAAGTTCACCAGACTGAAAGATCATGTATTCACAGATATCCGACTGAGGTCTTTCTTTGTTCAGAGAGGACCTAAAGCAGTAGGAAGTGTTCTAGTTTAATCCCTTCATTTCACACATTTCATACCTCAGTAATGCTCTGTCATGTGTTATTTCAGATTTAAGCCTAAGAACACAATGTTCAGTCCAATCCTTGGACTTTTAGATGTTCTGCACCTGTTTTATGTCTTATGAGAGCCAAAAGCTTCTTAGCTGGATATTCATGTCCAGATTTTGCTCAATCAATAAATGTATAAGTACTTTCACATGCAATAAACGATCAAGCTATGGTATATAGATGGACCATAATGATACATTTTAAGGATAGTCATCCTATCTATCTCTCTCTCTCAGGATTGTTTTTCCATGGTGAATATTTCATGGTACGGAGGAGCCAGTGTCCATGCGCTCAACTGGCCGATAAACGATGCCAACATTTCCATGCAGCCCTTCACAGTCAGCGACCTTAGGGACAACCCTTCTGGCTTCGGATCAGTTTTAGAGCGCTACTTCCTGGGATCCTCAGGTAAGCAAAGAGGAGCTCCGTGTCACTAACCCCCTCGGCCAAATTTGGCCACCCTGTCCTTTCACACATTGTTGACCAGTCCGAACATGTATTTACTTGTGACTATGTACACCATTCAAAACAGTCACGGGCCCTGAGATCACGGGGACCTACTGTACATAGACAGTGTAACACAATACAGATGGTTGCTTCTGCTTGATGAAAGATTGCAAAACAAAGGACATCGGACTTGAGTCTGAACCTGTTGGTATTTGTCAGCAGATGCCTGATGTTTATATAGAGAGTTAATTAGGCAAACAATCTCAGAGGCAGATTTAAATAACCATTGTGTTTATGTCTGATTGGAGGTGTGTTTACAGACAGATGTAGTGAAATCAAACATTATTCAATTTTTTAAAATTTATTTAAGAATACTACACTGTAAAGAATTATATAATCAATAAGTTATGACAACATGTTTTTACATTGCTAATTTACAACTAATCAAAATAAGTTGAACAATTTTCAACTTTTTTGTAAGTTACACAGATTCAACTCATTAATTTTAAGTCAGTTTAATGTAATTTAAGTTGAAATTACTTACACATTAAAGTTGATTGTACTTAAAAGTTTAAGGCAGCAAATTTTTTTACAGTGTACAACATTTTGTTTTCAAAATGTTCATATTGATTCAATATATTTAATAATTCTTGTTTTTAAATCTGCAGTTCTATAGCAAAATGTATTATTATTTTTGGTAACACTTAACATATATAAGGTTTAATTAGTTAACATGGACTAAGAATTATCAACAATTCTACAGCATTTATTAGGGGTGTAACGGCCCGGGACACGTATTCGTACCGAACCGTTTCAGTACAGGGCTTTCGGTTCGGTGCACATGTGTCTTTATATCTTTATCTTTAACAGTCGGCTAGTTTTAATCGCGGAACACACTTCAATCTGAGTTCCCACACGAACATATTAAGTATTCAGTCCATTTTATCACGAAATTAAAATGATAAATGCCGTTTTGATTCTCTTTAATGTGACGTGACTGATCACTGTATAGGAGCGTTAGTTCAACTTCAAGCGGCGGTGCGAGGCGAGAGAATAAACATGAATTAATATCTTAAGGTATGTCGAGGATACATTACAACTTACTGAAACATATCATATGTCGTGTAATTGCTCAGTCTGTGTTTAAACCACGGAAAAACGTCAATAAAACAGCTTGTAAACTATGTCACGTAGCATCACATTTACCTCAGAAGTCATTTAGTGTGCTCAGCTGTTAGTTCACAAGAGAAAGGAACTCTTTCGCAAAAAATATGCACTATATTAGCCTATATATTCATTATATTCTACTTAACCTGTTAGTGATGTCTTGATTATTTAATGTATGTTAAAATAAACCTGTCATGAAAATGACAGCCACTGTGTAGAAATGATTATATTTCAACAACGAATTGGATGAAAAAAAAAGTTATAATTAGATTTAGAAGTTATTGCAAAAACTGCCTTATGTGAAGCTTATGAGTGTTGATTATTATATTTAAAAATAAATTGCAACTGAATTTAGGCTAATAGTTTGGGCTCTATCCTTTAATATTATAGTAATGTGCAAGTAAGGGCTCCCTATATAGTTTGCAGCATTATATTTAAGAAACTTAAGTTATAATTCAATTAATAATTGAATTCATTTAAGGAGAGACACAATTTTTTCAGTAAACCACTGTTGAAAAAAAAATTAATAAAAAAAAATTTTGGGCTGTACCGAAACCCAAACCAAACTGTGAATTCAAAACCGAGGTATGTACCGAGCCGTCAGTTTTGTGTACCGTTACACCCCTAGCATTTATTAATCTTGTTTATTGTTAATTTCAACATTTACTAATACATTATTAAAATCAAATGTGGTATTAGTTAATGCACTGTGAACTAACATGAACAAACAATGAACAACTGAACTTTTATGAACTAACATTAACAAAGATTAATAAATACTGCAACAGATGTATTGCTCATTGTTAGTTCATGTTAGTTACTGGTTTGAATCAATTTAATGAATCCTATACTGAATGAACTCATTGAATCGGTCAGAGAGTGAATCTGTCTCGAAATTAACCCTTAAACGCATACCTCGGGTCTTTAGTGACCCGGATGTCATTCACTACCCTCATTTTTTATAATTTTTTAAGTTAGACATCAACCTAATTATTCCTCAATCAATTCATTCTAAACAATATGACAAGAAGATAAATACAATAATAAAATTATAAAAGAAGGCCTGTTTTCCCATTCATTTTTTGTAAAATAATTGTTTAGGGTCACTAATGACCCGAGGTGTGTAACAGTGTAAGTATAATTTTTCTGCACAACAATAATTTAATCTTTGATGACTGAATAAGTGCAATTCACCTTTATTCACAAGGTGGCAATGTCTGATACACACTGATGAAGTGACGTTTCACTCATAGTTAGCGCAGACAGAAAACAAAAGAATAGGAAGAATCAGCAAAAAATTAAATGGTTCAGAGATTTACTGCAGAGCAAGAACTGAACGCAATCAAATATTAGTGTCACTGTCACTTGATGGTGGATCTGGTGAAGAAGCTGTCAGCGACCAAAATATGGATTTTGAAGATGCTGAAAATGTTATATTATCGCGACAAGTAGAAATCCTTCCGTGTTAGATATAGATCCGGGTCGCTAAAGACCCGAATATGTATTAATGATTGGCGAAACATTCATGCATTTAAGGGTTAAGTATGTTTTGTGTTTTAAGGTTTGTGAAATGTAAATCACTCTCATTACTCGCCAGTTGCTTATATGTACAATTAACATCCGGACAACGTTGACCAACGTCAATGCCTACGTCAATGCCTTGAGCTGGAAAAAGCTATAAAATTCAAGCTTCCCAGATGCATGTCTCATTATTGACATGTGAAGGAAGTTTGAAACCACCATGAAACCAATTCCTAGAATTGACCATGTGGTATTCTAAGAATCTGTAAGGTCAAGAAGGTGACGAAGAGCCCCATGGCCCCCTCGAGAAGACCTTCAGATTACCTGTGTAAAGATAGGAGGTCCTGCCACCCATCACTACAACACTTCGTCAATCACTTTAAGATGAAGGAGTTCAAAACTGTGTTCTGTAAAGTGGTATGGTCCATGAGTTGAATAAAAAATGTAATAAAATAATTCTAATTGAAGCAGAACATCAATGTTGAATTTATCAACTTATTGCAGGATTGGTCAAATAAGACCTGTCTGTATTTTTTTTTAATTAGTTTTAAAAAATAGCAAAAAAAATGTAAATTCACCTCATGTCATTTCCTGATCACATTGCCTCTTTTTTTTCTGTCAGCTCATATATTATACCAATAATATTAGGGCTGTCAAAAGATGAATCGCGATTAATCGCATCCAAAATAAAAGTTTGTGTTTACATAATATATGTGTGTGTACTCTGTTAATTATTATTTATATATAAATACACACAAAAGCATGTATATATTTAAGAAAAAAATATTATTTTTTATATATAAAACATTTATATTTATATATATTATAGATTATATAAATGTATATACAGTATATACATACAAATATTTCTTAAATATAAACATGAATGTGTGTGTATTTGTATTTTTGTTCAAACAACAAAACACAAAAAACAAAACAAAACAAAACAAAACAAAATGCAAAACAAACAGAGCATTTCAGTGGATCTTTTGTAGTGGTTCAAATTTGGAGCTTGTAGATTACTGCTTTTACAAACGATAAAACAAAACAGAACGAAACAAAACAAAAGAAAAGAAAACACAAAACAAAACAAAACAAAACAAAACAAAACAAAACAAAACAAAACAAAACAAACAGAGCATTTCAGTGGATCTTTTGTAGCGGTTCCACTTTGGAGCTTGTAGATTACTGCTTTTACAAACAAAACAAAACAGAACGAAACTAAACAAAATAAAAAGAAACACAAAACAAAAAGCAAAAAGCAAAACAAACAGAGCTTTTCAGTGGATCTTTTGTAGTGGATCTCTTTGTTTGCGAATTGCAGCTGGTAACACCACAAAACAAACAAAACATAAAAAGTGGATTTCAGTGGATTAGTTATTTTGTAGAATAAGTAACACAGTTAATTGACATTTACCATCGCAAAATCTCAAAATCTCAAAAGTATATGCCTGATGTAGGTCATGAGACCTAAACGAACTGCTAATAACAAAGTTTTTATATATTTTGCAAGTATAGATAGTGTGCAGGATTTCCTTTAACTTTTTAGAATAAGTAACACAACATTGTAACACATAGGCTACTTCTAGTAGTAACCAGTGTTGGGTTCCTTTTAAAAGTAATGCGTTCCAATATTGTGTTACTCCCTAAAAAGTAACTAATTGCATTATTTTACTGCATTTCATTACTTTTGTGTTGCATTTTCTCACTAGGGCTGGGCTTGCTCTATTTTGAAAATGTAAAGGCCCTTTCAGTGGTGTAAATGCGGGTCTTGAGCCCCTTCCCCTTTAATCGCTAATAGTAAAGTGTGATTTCAACCAAGGGGGACCTGCCCCTCCTCCCCCAGCGGAGGTCTGTGCCCACCACTGGGCCTTTTCACACCAAATGTGACATGAATAAGCTTCAAAGGCCTGTACACACCGGGACGAATATCGCGCGCTTATCGCCAGCGTTTTTCGAGACGTTTTTCGGCGCGTCTTGAGTGTTCACACCCAAGCGATTTTCACTGGCGATGCGCCGAGTGAACGTGCAAATTCAGTAGATGGTACTCCCGGTACACAAGGTGGTGCTGCGGCACTTTACGCTTCTGACACAGAATTCGCGTCATGGGAGTAGCTTCTGCCAGCCGGCTCGTCTCGTTGAGAAATGGCTGACATGGGCTGTGTTTACACGTCTTTTTTGTTAAAATACTACTGTTAATGTGTGACAAAACGTAGTTTTAAGACTTTTTCAGACAATAATGTAGTTGTTTAAAGCTCAAATCTGTGGTTTCTTTATAAAAAGAGTGCCTATTTGAACATTTTATCTGCCGTTTTCGGAGTTGTGAGCTCCAGTGGATCAGCGACACTCTGCGCTCGTTTAGCCCGGCGAGAGTAGCCTTTCCTTGGCTAGTCCTTCTGCCATCTGCCGCTGGCTCTGATGTGTCTCTGGTGTCTCGAGCTATAATTCGTCTTGTGTAGATGTAACGGCCGATCTTTGGTCTCATGGATCTATAATTTGTTCCCTGGCAAATCGTTTAGGCTGAGGGCAAAGTGAAGTTTCATTACTTTTTTATTTTTAGGCTATAACTTTACGTTACAGTTGTAGCTGACTAGCACTGACTTTGAATGTTTGACTGAATTATTTCTATAGCTTATTATACCTTTTACTTATACTTTTGTCTTATTGATCAAACATAAACTTGCATTTAACAAAAAGAGACTGGGTTGTGTTTCATGTATTTTAATGTCATCACAGTGATAATCATATTGTCTTAACCAGATATTAATATACAGATTTTCTTCTCATTGTTGTCAAGTCAACTTTATTTATATAGCGCTTTTAACAATGTAGATTGTTTCAAAGCAGCTTTACAGTGTTAAACAGGAAAATAATGCAGCATCATTTTATTCAGCCGTCTAGCCATTCTGGAGAAAACGCTGATGTCATCAGTTCATTTCAATTATCATACAGTGACAGTGTGGGCTTTAGATCAATAATTAGATCAGTAATTTAGTTTATATGGTTAATTTAGTTTATTAATTCATTTACTTCGATGTTTAGTTGAAAAATTTAGTGTCCCCAAGTTTAGTTTAGTTCCCTTTCAGTCGGTCACTACGACGTACGTTGGTATTACCGACGAATTGGGATCACTTTAGAGAGCCCCTATCAGCTTCGAGATTTAGAGAACAGGTCAATGGGCCATTGGCGTGCGAGATTTGCATCTCGCGCTCCGCCCCGCGCCGCGGGTATAAACAGGAAACGAGAGCATTGCACTGACGTCATTCACTTCGGAGCCGAACGGCGTTGATGAAGCAAGCCTGCTTTTCTAAAAGAAAGCCTATCTGCAAGAGAGATGCTCCAGAGAACGAGAAGGACGCTCTGTGTTGGCGAAAAGGCACAATCAGTGCGACCGCGTGCTCACCGCTGCATCAGCATAACAAACTGCTGTTCTCACAGCAACTGTCGGTCTGGTGAGGGCGTTTGTTTCAGTGAGCGCAAACACAGGACTGCACTTACCACCTGTGTGTTGCCGCGGTCTTCCCCTGGGTGCTTCAGCACTGTTTAAAGAGCGTTTCCTCACAAAAGAGGAACACGGGTGTGACACTGCGTCTTTTTCAAGACGTCATTCCACTCGTGCGTTTCTGGATGCGGTTGTTTCCTGTCCTGACGGCCACGATCCCTCTCGCATAAACATGTTGAGACTGTTCGTGGGTGATCCGTGTTCTCTCAGGGGAACGGGATCACGTCGACGCGCTGTTCGTCTTGCCTTTTTCATAAGGGCTTGAGTGTTCAGCGCTCCGTGTGCCGTCTCACGGCCACGCCCACTGTCTCACATGTCTGCTGGTAGCTTACAGATGGGATTGCTGGTCCTAAAAAATAAATAAATAAAATAATAAAAAAAAAGGACCTAGCGTTTCGCTTGGGGCTCTAGCAGAGGACAGATGTCAATCGCTGCATCGGAGAGAGGGCTGTTATGTGTTGAAAATGAAGATGATGCTGAGATTCCCACTATAATCGTGGGCGCTCGTGCTGAATCCGATTCATACTCGACAGCCATGCTTTCCCGGGTGGCTGAGGCATAGTGCAACGCATAAATCGCCTTGCCTGCCCCTTGCCTTTCCCGGATGTGCGTTGGAAGGCTTTTGCATTATGGAACCATTGGTGCCAAAATATGGAACACCAATAGAGCCATAATCTGTGTAAAGTTTTCCTCTCTCTCACTACCCTCATCGGTGGGGTGGCAGTGCCACTGGCAGGCCACCTCCGCCCTGCTTAGGGCATGAGGGTAGTTCTCAGCCGAGGTTGAGCTGCGCACAGCGCTGGCCCTTGGCTAGACGATGTCCAGAAACACCATTGACCCGGATTTGGTTCGGTACTGTTCTTCCCCCGGAGGAGGGCCGGGTAAAAACCATTAGTAATTCTGTTCCGCCACTGACCCAGAGATATTGGAACTGTTCTTCTCTTTTTTATTTTTATTTTTTATATATATATATATTTTTGGGTACCACTGGCTGTTTTTAACCCCAGTGGCGGAACAGAATTACTAATGGTTTTTACCCGGCCCTCCTCCGGGGGAAGAACAGTCCTGAACCAAATCCGGGTCAATGGTGTTTCTGGACATCGTCTAGCCAAGGGCCAGCGCTGTGCGCAGCTCAACCTCGGCTGAGAACTACCCTCATGCCCTAAGCAGGGCGGAGGTGGCCTGCCAGTGGCACTGCCACCCCACCGATGAGGGTAGTGAGAGAGAGGACAACTTTACACAGATTATGGCCCTATTGGTGTTCCATATTTTGGCACCAATGGTTCCATAATGCAAAAGCCTTCCAATGCACATCCGGGAAAGGCAAGGGGCAGGCAAGGCGAATTATGCGTTGCACTATGCCTCAGCCACCCGGGAAAGCATGGCTGTCGAGTATGAATCGGATTCAGCACGAGCGCCCACTATTACGGTGGGAATCTCAGCATCATCTTCATTTTCAACACATAACAGCCCTCTCTCCGATGCAGCGATTGACATCTGTCCTCTGCTAGAGCCCCAAGCGAAACGCTAGGTCCTTTTTTTTTATTATTTTATTTATTTATTTATTTATTTTTTAGGACCAGCAATCCCATCTGTAAGCTACCAGCAGACATGTGAGACAGTGGGCGTGGCCGTGAGACGGCACACGGCGCGCTGAACACTCAAGCCCTTATGAAAAAGGCAAGACGAACAGCGCGCCGACGTGGCTATGCTCTCATTAGAGAGCATAGACCACCCACAAACACAGTCTCAACATGCGTAGCCGCCGAGTGACGCGCGCTGAGCTGCCGTGGCAACCCGCGCTGTCACTCGGCAGCTAGACGGCACACGGCGCGCTGAACACTCAAACACTCAAACCCTCACGCGGAAGGCGAGATGACCAGCGCGTCGACGTGATCCCGTTCCCCTGAGAGAACACGGATCACCCACGAACAGTCTCAACATGTTTATGCGAGAGGGATCGTGGCCGTCAGGACAGGAAACAACCGCATCCAGAAACGCACGAGTGGAATGACGTCTTGAAAAAGACGCAGTGTCACACCCGTGTTCCTCTTTTGTGAGGAAACGCTCTTTAAACAGTGCTGAAGCACCCAGGGGAAGACCGCGGCAACACACAGGTGGTAAGTGCAGTCCTGTGTTTGCGCTCACTGAAACAAACGCCCTCACCAGACCGACAGTTGCTGTGAGAACAGCAGTTTGTTATGCTGATGCAGCGGTGAGCACGCGGTCGCACTGATTGTGCCTTTTCGCCAACACAGAGCGTCCTTCTCGTTCTCTGGAGCATCTCTCTTGCAGATAGGCTTTCTTTTTGAAAAGCAGGCTTGCTTCATCAACGCCGTTCGGCTCCGAAGTGAATGACGTCAGTGCAATGCTCTCGCTTCCTGTTTATACCCGCGGCGCGGGGCGGAGCGCGAGATGCAAATCTCGCACGCCAATGGCCCATTGGCCTGTTCTCTAAATCTCAAAGCTGATAGGGGCTCTCTAAAGTGATCCCAATTCGTCGGTAATACCGACGTACGTCGTAGTGACCGACTGAAAGGGAACGAGGGTTACCATACGTAACCGAGACGTTTTCACTACTAGACCAAGCTCCTGATTGGTTAACGCGGCGCGAATATTGGCCAAAGTTTTGATTTTTCGACTCGGGCGATTTGCAGCATTCACGCGAATCACGCGTCAAACGCACAATTCGCGCCATGTCATTCGCACAAATCGCGTCATTCGCGCCGCCTCATTCGCACGAATCGCACCGCAGAATGTCTATTCGCGTCTTTGCATTGACTTAACATGTAAATCACTCGCGCAAATCGCGTCATTGCCGTCCGGTGTGAACGCACCATAAGGCCGTGTTTCCACCAAAAAGTTTTTGTTCACGCGGCTGGCATATTCAATTGTTTTGAATGGGAGGGCCGCGTTTTTAGAACGCCATGAGTGTAACGAGACGCTGAGTGAGTATTTCACGCTCAAGCGCTGAGCACTCGCCGTTTTTTAGCGGTCGCCGAGAGTTGAAGAATGTTCAACATTTAGTAAAACAGCGCTCATCACTGTCTCTTTTCTCCCAGCCGTCCAATCAGAGTGGAGGAGGGGCGGGACAAATACAACACAGACCAACCGCCACATTCTGCTTGTACAACGTCAACAGATGAAAACAACGAATAAGGAACAAAATCATTTAAAACAAGAGCCAGAGCAAATACTTTACATTGTATCTGCGTTTTTTTATATAGAATCAATGCAGAAACAAACTATGTGTGAAATTAGATACTTGTACACTTCCGCGGATATTCCGTATCATAACAAGCAAAGAGTCTCAACTGAAAAAAATGCTCTCAAGCGCCCACAGCGAGGCATTTTCATCAGAGCGCCTAGTGTTTTCAGCTGGATAAAAGTGCTTTGGTGGACACACGGCCTAAATGCATGTTCACATTTAGGGTGCTTTCACACTATCAGTTTTGGTGCCCACCCGCGTTCGATTGATGTCAGAGTTCGGTACGTTTGGATGATGTGAACGTGGTCTTCCGAACTCAGGTGCGCACCCGCGAACCGTACCAGAGTCCGCTTAAATAGGTTGGTCTGGGGTACGGTTCATGTGAACTCCGGTACGGTTTGCTGCTGATGTGAACGCAATCGTACTAAATCGCGGAAGTGAACCGCTATTAATGACGTATGATTTGATAAAAATGTGTGTTTGTGTGTTTCACTCATTTTCCTGACGAGCATGACTGACATACTGCAAGCAGAGAGCTGTAAATCTAATTTCTGCTCGTCTTCAGCATTTTTTAGAGCATTTGCAGTAGATTTGCGGCATATAGACGCAAGTGCCATTATGTACTGAAGCTTTAGAAACAAAACCAACAGTTAAAAAACTAAAATATAAAAGTGAGGTGAGCAACACTAAGCATTTCGCCGCCTTCACGCTCGCTGTCGTTACTAAAAAAACGGGTAAACAGCTGCTGCTTTGATGACGCAAACGCACCCCGGTTCGGAACCAAATAATATAATATGAACACAGTCCAGCGGGGGCACGGGGAGGGGGGAGCAATCGAACTCGGGTTCGGTCCAGGCAATCGAACCAAGTGTGAAAGCACCCTGTCTAGATCTACAATAAGCATCATGTTCACACAGCGCACACCACTCTTGAACTCGGTCTCGACTACAACACTGGCGCACACAACGCCTCTGCACTCACGATTTCTCTCAGCATGGGGACAGGAGAGCAGTCAGTCAATAAATGGGAAAATGAAGTAGCTTGCATTACTTGTTCATGGTTCATGGCATTCATGGTGCCACTTGTTGTGTTTCGGACCTGGTTTGATAAATGTTCAGTAAATGGTTAATAAGGTTTCCGAAGGGGCGTTGCGATGACCCCTCATGCTTTGGACCACCAGGCGTGCTATGAGAGGCTCGTGTGGATGGGCAGCTGGTCTCTAAACATGGTTACCACTCAAAGCCGACACTCACACAGCACCTCGTCACCCGCACACAATCCAGCAATTAATAACCCGATTTACTCAACACAGTCACGCTGCTCTTTCCGTGCGGACGCATTGTTTGCACCCACATCGGTGTCTTCCAAGTTTGCGTGTGAGCTTTCGGCAGCTGAAAGGTGAAAGTGGTAATCTGCGTCCCAGACGGCTGAACAGAATTAGATTAAAGCGAAAGGGCATGCCATCAGCTAAGGACATAATATTCATCATGTGATATAAACAAAGACCTTTTATGATTTCCTAGATCATTGTTTGCACAGGGCCACAAAGAGTTATGTAACGCTGTGAGTGGTTCAACCGAAACAGTCGTATGATTTTAATCCCTTTTCCACCTCGCTAGAGGATGGCCTTGATTTCGGAGAGACCTCTCAAACCCCTCTCTAATTGGCTCACTTTTGAGACAGAAATGTTGCCGATGCAGCTGTCTTGCGTTGCCAAGTAACCACAGACATATCATGGTATATAATGCCCAGTGGCATAACAATGACAATCATGTTGGCTCAGATTGGTAAGGCGACCCAGCAGCTGCCTGTGGCCGCGGCACTCGTCTTCTATTGCTCAGCGATGTGTTGGTAATGGACATAATTGTTTTTCCTGAGTTGCCGCTCTGCAGCCAAAAGGCATGTTGTTGTGCAGGCCTGTAAAACGAGCCGCCGGTGACCCGGGGCAAGCCCAAAGGTAAACTTTTCAGCACTGTATATTTACATTTAGGCCTTGAAATCGGATAGTGGTTTTAAACGGGTTGGTGATGTGGAGATTCGGTCATGCGATGTCTGTAGCCTTGTCCACTGTGTTGATGAGAGACATTATTGAAGTGTCCAGGCAAGTTATGTCCAGTCCAAAATGATGACCGAATCGTCTCTTAAAGAGACGGGGACATATTTAGATTTTGCTAGTTTCCAAGTAATAATTGTCCCTCGTTAGCTTGGAACCACTTTGAAAATCATTTGGAATATTTATCTATCTATGATTTATTGAATGGGCATTTTAACGTTAAAATAGCTATCAAATAAATAATAAATCCATAATCAATCTATCAAATAATGAAAAAAATATTAAGAAAAATATAATATAATATTTTATAAAAGTATAATTAAGTATGTGAACTTGGACCGCAAAACCAGTCATAAGGGTCTTTTTTTGTTTGTTAGGTCAATATTTGGTCGAGATCAAAATCAAATAGCAAAAAAAAACATCCTAATCATTTTTGGCATAAAAGAAAAATCAATAATTTTGACCCATAAAATGTATTGTTGGCTATTGCCACAAATATACCCATGAGACTTATGACTGGTTTTGTGGTGCAGGGTCACATATACTATATATATACACTCACCTAAAGGATTATTAGGAACACCATACTAATACTGTGTTTGACCCCCTTTCACCTTCATAACTGCCTTAATTCTACGTGGCATTGATTCAACAAGGTGCTGAAAGCATTCTTTAGAAATGTTGGCCCATATTGATAGGATAGCATCTTGCAGTTGATGGAGATTTGTGGGATGCACATCCAGGGCACGAAGCTCCCGTTCCACCACATCCCAAAGATGCTCCATTGAGTTGAAATTTGGTGACTGTGGGGGCCATTTTAGTACAGTGAACTCATTGTCAAGTTCAAGAAACCAATTTGAAATGATTCAAGCTTTGTGACATGGTGCATTATCCTGCTGGAAGTAGCCATCAGAGGATGGGTACATGGTGGTCATAAAGGGATGGACATGGTCAGAAACAATGCTCAGGTAGGCCGTGGCATTTAAACGATGCCCAATTGGCACTAAGGGGCCTAAAGTGTGCCAAGAAAACATCCCCCACACCATTACACCACCACCACCAGCCTGCACAGTGGTAACAAGGCATGACGGATCCATGTTCTCATTCTTTTTACGCCAAATTCTGACTCGACAAAATCGAGACTCATCAGACCAGGCAACATTTTTCCAGTCTTCAACTGTCCAATTTTGGTGAGCTCGTGCAAATTGTAGCCTCTTTTTCCTATTTGTAGTGGAGATGAGTGTTACCCGTAGGGGTCTTCTGCTGTTGTAGCCCATCCGCCTCAAGGTTGTGCGTGTTGTGGCTTCACAAATGCTTTGCTGCATATCTCGGTTGTAACGAGTGGTTATTTCAGTCAAAGTTGCTCTTCTATCAGCTTGAATCAGTCGGCCCATTCTCCTCTGACCTCTAGCATCAACAAGGCATTTTCGCCCACAGGACTGCCGCATACTGGATGTTTTTCCCTTTTCACACCATTCTTTGTAAACCCTAGAAATGGTTGTGTGTGAAAATCCCAGTAACTGAGCAGATTGTGAAATACTCAGACTGGCCCGTCTGGCACCAACAACCATTCCATGCTCAAAATTGCTTAAATCACCTTTCTTTCACATTCTGACATTCAGTTTGGAGTTCAGGAGATTGTCTTGACCAGGACCACACCCCTAAATGCATTGAAGCAACTGCCATGTGATTGGTTGATTAGATAATTGCATTAATGAGAAATTGAACAGGTGTTCCTAATAATCCTTTAGGTGAGTGTATATCAAAATGAATTATGAAATTGAAATATCAAGATTAATTAATTGATTATTAAATAAACTTTATTTTCAGTTTTGGTTTTCGGTTAAACAAAAATTTATTTTTGTTTCTGATGTTGTTTTGGTAAAAATAATAATTTACTAATATTATATATATATATATATATATATTTAAAAGTCTAGGCAACCCAAGTCTTTACCCAAGTTTACCCAATTTTATATATATATATATATATATATATATATATATATATATATATATATATATATATATATATATATATATATATATATATATATATATATATAAATTGGGTAAACTTGGGTAAAGACTTGGGTTGCCTAGACTTTTAAACGTACAAATCTTGACCGCACTGCTCAACAAAATCACACAACTATGCTGTTGTGCTTCTACAGGCTCACGCAACAGCGCTTTCAGACATCTCCCTCATCTGAACTTGAGCAACTGCAGTAGTAAGGCACAGATATTTCAAAATAAGTCAATGTGTATTTCGAGCTTGTTTATAATTAAAAGTCACACATTATATATACGTTTTTGGTTACACAATAAACTGTATTTAATTGTATTCCCATTTAATTCATAGTCAGGAGGGAAGACTAAGAACAGTATTTGACCCATATTATTCAATAAAGTATCAGGGTTATACATTAAAGTTATGAAGATTTTTAATGGTTTTAGTTAACTATTATAACTTATTAAAATTAATTACTTGAAATTAAATAAATGTTAACAAATTAAAAAAATTAAATAAACGTAAACTTATTTGACCTTTCTTTCGTGTATTTTTGCGCTTGAACGGTCAACAACACACAATTATGTCAAAATGTCAGTTTTGACATGTATTCAAGTAACAGTCGGTTATGTAATGCTTAAATGCTCAATTAATTAATCAATTAATCGACTAAATCTAGACTAAAACTAAAAACACTTCAGGTGACTAAAATATGACTAAAACTAAATGCCATTTAAAAAAACTAAAACTAGATCAAAATTTGCCGTCAAAATTTACACTCTTTCTTTTTATATGGATATTTGTCTTACACAAACACATCGCTTTGCTTTAGAAGGCCTTTATTAACCGCCCCAGAGCCATGTGGAGTACTTTTATGAAAGATGGTTGCACTTTTTTGGGCTTTAAATTTTGGGCTTCCGTTATGAAGCTTGGATTAGCCAGAATATTTTTAATATAACTCCGGTTGTATTCGTCTGAAAGAAGAATGTCATTTACACCTAGGATGACTTCAGGGTGAGCAAATCATGGGGTCATTTTCATTTTTGGGTGAACTATCCCTTTAAATGGATACACACAAAATCGGCGCGTTTTTGCTCACCCCCAAAAAGTGAAAATTTTAACATGCTATAAAAAATTATCTGTGGAATATTTTGAGCTAAAACTTCACATACACACTCTGGGGACATCAGAGACTTATATTACATCATATAAAAAGGGGTATTGGTGCCATTTAAATAAATGAAATTGTGATTCTCAATTTATCCAGAATCGTGCAGCTCTCGGCTGTAAATTTGCAATCAAAGTTAATTTTTTGTATCCGTCCAGAGTCAGACGCTTTGAGTTTTACCCTTCAAAAGCTTGGAGGCCCCTTTCTTAAGGTGTGTATAACATGGAATCTGCACAGAGGGGAATAAATAACTGTCATTTGCTGACGTTTAAGAGACTTTTGGCTTGAGTTATGAGCAAGGTGGGTTCTACAGAAGTTGAAAAAGAGGGGGAGCAGTCTCTTATTTTTAGAATAATTCCCCACGGTAACTACTACCAGCTTTCCTGAAATATTTTCCACTCTGTCTTTAAAGCAAAGATGAATAACAGCATCCCATCTCACTTTTTTTTTCACCTAATATGGCCTGGATGGGAGCAGAGAGTGGAACAATTTTTTAACAATAAATGAATGCTTCTTGGAAATGCTTAGTGTTATTTCATATAAAATACGGCAATAAATAATAACAGTGTATCATATAACTTGATAGAAGGATAATTACAGAAAGGATAAAAAATTAAGAACTGAAAACATGTAGTCCGTTTCAATTTTTACTTTGTCTTCTTGGCTAGTCAGAGTTGTGAATTCTGTCCTGTTTGTGCATTCAAACGTACCTTCTGTGTTTTTGGATTGGAATAGTTAAACCGAAATTCTCATTTTGTGACTTTGAATATTCACTATCATGTTCCAAACCTGATGATATTATTTCTTCTGTGTATTCAAGAATGTTTCAACTGTTTTTGTCCATACAATGAAAATCAATGGGGTCCAAAACAACATTGCATAGAAAATGTTTCGAAATATTTTGCATTCAGAAGCAAGGAAGCCATATAGGTTTGGACCGACATGCTGGTGAGAAAATAATGAAAATATTTAAGTTTTTGGCATGAACTGGCCCTTTAAGAAAACAAATGCATAATCGTATGCGAACAGTTTGGCTTTTTTCCTTCACTTGGCAAAGTCTATAGCAGGTGCGATACTTAGCAGACCTTACAACCTTACACGCTATTATTTATAAGCGCTAGCCATGATAGCAACCTTCATATCTCTCCAAGTCTAATCTGCAGTGATAAATGGAGGGAACTTGTAAAGTTTGCCAAACAATCTATCTTATCTAAGCGACGTTTCTCTCTTAGTCTTTCAATATAAAAGGGAAAAGGAAACTAACGAGACAATACATTTTGATGGAGAACAAAATTCCACTCAGAGTCAGTAACTGAGTTTTACACAGTTCAAAAAGAAACGCAACAACACTTTGTGTTTGGGATTACTGGCAATTTTAAACCGCATTGAGCGCAAGGCAAAAATGAATCTTAACTTTTTAAAAGCAGCACATTACGTAATGGTGCTCAAACACTCAAATATTAATGTACAAATAATCAACAGAGAATAGTGCACATTGAGGTTTAGATACCAACATTTAGGTACCATTTGTCTTTTAGTAGCCTGTCTGCTTAATATCCGATAACACTTTTTGATGCTCCCCAACTACTGACTATTAGTAACTTATTATATTAACCCCAAACCCTAACACCTAACCTAACAGTCTACCACAGTCTATTAATACTCCAATGAGAGTTGCAGTGTTGCAGTTGCAGCTGACATGTAGTTGCAGTGTTACTTATAGTTAAAGTGGAGCAAAACTACTTTTTGTGCATACAAATTTTACGTTTAATTCAATGTAATTTCTTTGTAATTATTTGTGAGGTTTACTAGCAATTACTGAGTGAAAAAAAATGTGTTCATTAAAAAACATTAACAGCATTAAAAGTTCTATTTGTTTTTAAACATAATCCAATGGCTGTATTTGATGCCAACCTTACCACAGTTTTTACACAAATTGGGTTGACTGCATTCAAGTTATTGTACAAAATTCTCTTTTTGGCAAATATACATTTACCAGTATCTACAAACTTACATTCAATCCTATGGTAGGTTTTCTGTAGTGGGTAACAGCTAAATTTGGGCTATATTCGCTACCCTGTTATCCATTTTGGCAATTTGCTTTTTAAGAAACTTTGATTACTTAATTTTGATTTATTTAATGTTTATTGTTCTGATTGATAGTTTTTTACCAAGTAAAACAAGAAGGCAAGCCGGCGGAGGCAGTGTGATGTTTTGGGCAATGTTCTGCTGGGAAACCTTGGGTCCTGCCATCCATGTGGATGTTACTTTGATACGTACCACCTACCTAAGCATTGTTGGACCGTGTACACCCTTTAGAAACGGCATGCCCTGGTGGCTGTGGCCTCTTTCAGCAGGATAATGTGCCCTGCAACACAGCAAAAATGGTTCAGGAATAGTTTGAGGAACACAACGAGTTTGAGGTTTTGACTTGGCCTCCAAATTCCCCAGATCTGAGATCTTCCCCAGAGCATCTGTGAGGTGTGCAGAACAAACAAGTGTGATCCATGGAGGTCAGATACCACAGCACACCTTCAGGGGTCTAGTGGAGTCCATGCCTCAACGGGTCAGGGCTGTTTATGCAGCAAAAGCGGGACCAACACAATATGTTGTGCCTGATCGGTGTATGAGACATAAAAGACTAAAGCGTCAAATATTATTGTCAACAGAGTATTTTAGAATTTGTTATATTTTATCTAAAGGTTCAATAAACTTCCATTTTAAAAATGTATTGGTAACGCTTAATTTTGATGTTCCCATTTGAACGTTCTGTTGTCTTTAAAGGATTAGTTCACTTCAAAATGAAAATTTCTGATAATTTACTAAAACCCCCATTTCATCCAAGATGTTTATGTCTTTCTTTCTGCAGTCGAAAAGAAAATATTTTTTTAGAGGAAAACATCAAAGGATTTTTCTTCACATAATGGTTTTTAATTGCAACCAAAATTTTGAAGGTCCAAATCAATGCAATTTCAAAGGGCTTCAGAGACTCTGCATGATCCCAGACGAGGAATAGGGTCTTATCTAGCGAAACGATCGGTCATAAAAAAAAAAGAATATACTTTTTAACCTAAATTGCTCATCTTGCGCTGATCTACGGCCGCCCGTGATTGCACAATCACGTTGAGACGTCACACTAGACGTAGGCAAAAGTACCGCCCCAACCAAACGTGCGAGGACTAATACAAACGCCCTTTACCAAAAAACACTCCATCTTCAACTTCAAAATCGTCCGACATCGTTCGGTAAAAGGGCGTATGTATTAGTCTTCGCATGTGCGCTTTGTAAATACAGGGGCGGTACTTCCGTCTACGTCTAATGTGACGTTTTCGATGTGAATGTAATCACTGGCGGCCGCGGAGCAGCGCAAGATGAGCAATTTAGGTTAAAACGTTTTTTTTTTTTTTAAATGACCGATCGTTTCGCTAGATAAGACCCTATTCCTCGTCTGGGATCACGCAGAGCCTCTGAAGCCCTTCAAAGCGCTTTGAAACTGCATTGATTTGGACCTTCAACATTTTGGTTGCAATTGAAAACCATTATGTGAATAAAAATCCTAGAATGTTTTCCTCAAAAAACTTAATTTCTTTTCCACTGAAGAAAGAAAGACATCAACATCTTGGATGAGATGGGGGTGAGTAAAATATCAGGACATTTTCATTTTGAAGTGAACTAATCCTTTAAGTGAGTTTGCAACTACATTTCAACTAACTCTCATTAGAGTATTAATATACTGTCTGCTTAATATCTGCTAAAACTTTATTGTGATGTTCCTCCAACAGACATTCGACTACATTTCAACTTATTCTAACCCTAACCCTACCAGTCTACTACTCTAATGAGAGAGTTAGTACACATGTAGGTGCAACGTTACTTGTAGTCAACAGAATGTTCAAAAGAGACCATCAAAATAAGGTTTAACAAATATATTTTCTTATACTGTATGTCAGGCTTTACAGGCTTAATATAATATTGTTGGTGCTATTCTATAGAGACCCACAAAATGGACATCTATTGGTGCAGCTGAGTTTAAAGAATCAATAACTGAATAATTACAGATTATCAGTCTATTTCTTTTAAATCCCATCCCATCTGAATAATAAAAAACGGGCTAACTTCTAAAATGATGTACTGCTCATCGCAGGACAATATTTATTGAGTTGTAGGCTATTGTCTGATTTGTTTTGCGGGTTGAATCAGCTTCAGAGTTTGGTTAGATGAGGGGACAGTAGGACAGAAGGTGCTGTGTTTGTCTGGGGTACATTGACATGGTGGTGAAATCCGAGAAGCAGGAAGAATTCCAGGGAGGGCAGCTACATCTGCGGACATAATTATCTGCTTCACCTAATCTCAACTTTTCAGGTGCAGAAAGACACCAGAAGCAGCCCCCATATACCACCCACCTTCACAAAAAGCTTTGAAAATATAAAGATTCAATTATGAATTCCAATGTTTCCTGTTCCAAACGTCACAGGCCCGATATTTCCATCATACATCAGGCTGTAAAGGCTGCTTTACTGGGGTAGGTCGAAAGATGGTATTTGGTTTCGTTCATGCTGTGTCTGCCATTCACACTGTGTCACGAATGGAGTTACTGGAGTTAACGTGTGATCTGAAATCACCTGACGTCTCAGCAGTGTCTCATGCATGGATTGAACCCTAAATGTCTGTTCAGCATTTTAGTTCCGATGAAGTGACTTAAAGAGTGAACTTTTCTTTTTGCATTGATGTAATTCCGATTGAAACAGGAAGTTGTGGCGGGACGTACACTATTTTGTTTTGTTTTTTTGAAAGAAATTGATACTTTTATTCAGCAAGGACACATTAAATTAATCAAAAGTGCCAGGAAAGACATTCATAATGTAACAAAAAAATATATTTCAAAACTTCAATTAAACAAAGAATCCTGTACCGCATATTAGAATGATTTCTGAAGGATCATGTGACACTGAAGACTGGAGTGATGATGCTGGATGATCACAGGAATAAATTACATTTGAAAGAAGAAAATAGTTCTTTTAAATTGTAATAATATTCCACACTATTACTGTGTTTGGATCAAATAAATGCAGCCTAGGTGAGCAGAAGAGACGTTGTAGACGCCCCTGAGTGCTTTGAGTTGGATGTCATCAATATTTTTAAATGTGTGTATCTGCTAAATGTAATTTTGCCAACATTTAGGAGTACACTAGCATAACAGATGTGGGCTAAAAGCAACAACATTTTCTTGATTTTGATTTATTTGGGATTTAAAATGTGCAAAGCTGACCATTAATAATCCAGTGTTGTTGTGTTTTTTTCTTTTAAAGGTGTGTCAGTTTTCGTGGCCCCAAACATCCCTCTACATGTAGGAATGGAAAGCAGACAGCATTACTGTTTGCAGACGCCCCCCAGTATGGAGCGCATGCCTCTGCAGTACACCGTGTGTGTTGGACACAACATTAAGGCCGTCCATCAGGAGTCAATGCAACAGCTCTCCACAGCCAGACGAGAGCTGCCAAACATGGATGTCTTAAGGTACTAAAAATGTATAAACTTTCTACTTACTGTTGTCTTTTTTTATGTTGAACATATATATATATTGGTACGATATATATTAACAATGATTATCTCTTCATCATGGCACCTGTTAGTGGGTGGGATATATTAGGCAGCAAGTGAACATTTTGTCCTCAAAGTTGATGTGTTAGAAGCAGTAAAAATGGGCAAGCGTAAGGATTTGAGCGAGTTTGACAAGGGCCAAATTGTGATGGCTAGACGACTGGGTCAGAGCATCTCCAAAACTGCAGCTCTTGTGGGGTGTTCCCGGTGTGCAGTGGTCAGTGTCTATCAAAAGTGGTCCAAGGAAGGAACAGTGGTGAACCGGCGACTGGGTATTTTCGGCCAAGGCTCATAGATGCACGTGGGGAGCGAAGGCTCATTTGATTGACAGCTCTCCTGCCCCCATGTTGAGAAAAATAAGTGCAGAGGCGTTGTGTGTAAACATGAGGTTATTGTAGTTCTAGACTAAATCTGAGCATTTATTTATCTCACTTGCACAATAAAGATTCTGTACTCCTTAAAATGATTAAAATCAGTCACATGCAAAAGCTATGCAAACCTCCAATAATTAAATGTTAATTAAAACGACTATTTTTATGCATAATCTACCTTTATATTTAATTTACCAATGTCTTGCTGCTGACCTTTGATGATGAAAATTACTAGATTTTTTGTTTTTATTGGTAAAACTTTTTTCTTCTGCATCCTATTCTACCATTATCCAGAATGGCTGCGCCCTCTACTGTTCATGCGTGAATTTGCATTTTTACCTCAGCCTGGGGCTTATTATTTCAATTTTGGTATGAAGAGGTCTTTACCGTTGCACAAAAATACAACTTTTTTGTTATAAAAAAAAAAAAACAAGCCCAGCCCAAGGGAGAATAAGTAACGCAAAAGTAGCGTAACGCATTACTTTTCTTAAAAAGTAACTAAGTAACTCATACTTTTCTTAAAAAGTAACTAAGTAACTCAGTTACTTTTTAAGGGAGTAATATTGTAATGCATTACTTTTCAAAGTTACTTTCCCCAACACTGTTGTCATCTATGTAAAAAAGAAACGTTGTTGTGTAAACGTACCCTTAGTTTTAGTTAGCGATAATTACCCTCACTGGGGTGGTGTATGATGTTTAACCTTTAATCTCAGACCTTTAGCCTAACAAATACAATTCTGTCAGGACCACTATCGTCAAAGATGATTGACAGTTAGCATAAGAGTTTGGATTGGCGATATGCTTCTGTTCTGGGCAAGAACTCAATGCGATAGCTGCTGATAGTACTGAAGGAGTGTATGCTGTGATAGATGTTGTATTCCTATAGGTAGACGTAATCAGCTGACAGTCAGCTGATGCGAGCTTGAGTAACGTGACCTGCCAGAACTGACGCTACGCTTGATTATTTCTCATAAGGCTGCCCTTCTGGAAGCTTCTAGCAAATGTGGACTCTGGGGCCAAGCTAGAGAAAGAGCTGAGAACCTTCTCAAACCGGCTGAAGCGGCATCACCTGGGGGAGGGCGTCATCAGCCTCGACGAACATTCCACTGCTCTCCTCGCCAACATGGTGAGTGACGTTCTCATTCCCAATACACAATGACCCTCTGCCTCCATCACTGCAATACTGTTCTGTATAACTAGCTACCAGAAAGTATTCTGCGAGCCATGGAAGTTCATATGATGAATGATCAAAAATGCTTTTAAACAAAACGCTGGTGGGGAAAGAGTTAATAAAGAAAATCTTACTTTTGAACTATAGTTCATATACTGTATATGAAAAGATTATAATCCATCTGATTATCCTGCAAATAATAATAATTGTATATGGCTTGTTTTGTTGTCTTATAAATAATAAAGAAAACAGCACACAATGAAACCCAGTAATAAATAGTTTGTGAGAAAGTTAGTCATTTAGCCTCAGGTTAGCTGTGGTGAGTGTTGTGTTTGGATCTGCAGAGACTGACCTTCAGTGTGGGCAGTTTAATCTCCAGCCGTCAGCGGCTCAGGCTCTGCACCTGTTGTAGCAACGGGGCTTCGGGCCTTCATTTTCCGCCTGAACACCCCACTGGCTTGCACAGTCCAGAGAACCAACAGCACTGCTTTTTCTATCAAGTGTACATGTTGTAAATGATCATTTATGTATTAAATTTTTCATGTTTTATGTCTATATTTTTATATGATTGAGCAGAAATAAATAATCAGTAGCAGTAGGCTTGCATCAATTGCTCACCGCGGCACCGCCCCCACATTGTTTAATTTTTTTTTTATAGTAATAAAATAATTTAGTTCAGTTAGAGAACAGACACAACAAATAAAAACGGAACGTGTCCGCTTAATACAGCATGAGCCAAACGTGAGTTGCCTTACAGACCAGCAGCAGGAGTCAGATTTCATTCATAATGAGAGTTCGCTAATTCTAAAACGAAAGTAAAATGTGCACGACTACACTGGCATTCATAACGGTGCGGACGCAGAGGAGAGTGAGCATATTCAGTTCATGCCTATGGAAGCTTAACTCTCATAGGAAATATTTGAAAACACTTGCGCTGCTCCGCATCATTATGGATGCCCGAGCAGCCGTGCGCATTATAGGTTTAGAATTAGATCTAAAATTTCCTCACCGTCACATCCCTAAGTAATAGGTATCATTAACTAAAGATAAAATTAAAGTGAAAAATAAAATTGTTTGAGGTTCGTTGAAGAGGGAGGCGGGAACCAGTGAATGATTGACGTAATACTTTAATAATAAAATAAAAACAAAAGTAAAGCGGCAGCCTGCAGTTGAATCATCCATCCATTCATTTTCCAAACCGCTGGTCCAATGTGGCTACAGCGTAATATCATACAGGTATACATTCCTTTTTTAATTGATTAAATTGTTTAATTGAGGTTTATACATGCTAGTTTCCATGACAGAGTTCAAAATAAATCTTTTCATTACTACAGCCGGTTTGCTAAGTTTCAAATGATTATTAACTCTTTCCCCGCCAAACATGGAATTTTCCGTGTTTCCGTGTTTTCATTGTTATACGCTAGGGGGCACTATTACGCATCTTCTGAATGAGCACAGAATCTCCTGATCAAAACACAGGCGAAGAA
This sequence comes from Gobio gobio, assembly GCF_949357685.1. Lineage (NCBI taxonomy): Eukaryota > Metazoa > Chordata > Actinopteri > Cypriniformes > Gobionidae > Gobio > Gobio gobio. The sequence continues at coordinate 28,775,323 of NC_137121.1, read as the reverse complement.
GACGCAAAAAAAACAAGCGATCGTATGAAAGCAGATGCATATGTAAAATAACGTGATCATCAACATTAAAAATCCTTTTATCCTTCCGGAGCTCCTCCGTGGGACTCGAGACCGGTGTGGCACACAGGTGACGCTCATTAACACTCGCAACATCTGCCTCATTCCGGTCCCATGGCTCTGCTTGCCACAAAAATCTAATTCAAAATATTATCAAAAACTATAATAGTAAATTAATGATAAAAAAAATATCACTGACATTGATGATTACTACTCAGGGGTGCGTTTCCCGTACAACGTCATAACTCAGAACTGCTTCACTACCATAGTACGATGCATCGTTGAATAAATCAACAAGCTGGTCACGACTGTTTCCAGAAACCACACTGTCGTAAATTTGTCATTCAAACATGTTGGTCAATGATGTCACGCATGTGGTGGAGTAATAACTTATTTTATTGAATCCGTTTGAGATCAAATCAATACTCGATGTTTTGCTATAAATTAAGGACATGGAATCTGAGGACTATTTCTCATTTTTCTCAGTTATTTTGCTTAAAGGGTTAGTTCACCCAAAAATGAAAATTCTGTCATTAATTACTCACCCTCATGTCGTTCGACACCCGTAAGACCTCCGTTCATATTCGGAACACAAATGAAGATATTTTAGTTGAAAGCTGATGGCTGAGAAAGGCTTCAGATAGGCCTCCATTGGCATTCAGTACATTAATCCTCCTAAGACCCATAAAAGGCACTTAAAACGTTGTTACAAAGTCCATCTCACCACGGTGACTCTACAATAATTTTACGATGCGACCACAATAGTTTTTGTGCGCAAAAAAAAATCAAAATAACACCTTTATCCAACTTGTTATTGTCTTCCGTGTGTGCCTCCATGGCGCATGCGCGAGAATATGACGCAGATCCGGCGTTCGGACACATGACCCAGAAGGGATTTGTGTACAAGCAGAGGAAGACTTGCGTATCTAAGCTGTTGAATTCTACATTGATCGTGCTTTAGGTCTCTGCGTAGTTCTCAAAATGGGGTTAAAGTGTGCATTTCATGGATTCCCGAATGCTGGCGCTACGTCATATTCTTGCGCATGCGTCGTGGAGGCACACACGGAAGACAAGAACAAGCTGGATAAAGGTGTTATTTTGATTTTTTTTTTGCGCACAAAAACTATTGTCGTCGCATCGTAAAATTATTGTAGAGTCACTGTGGTGAGATGGACTTTGTAACGATGTTTTAAGTGCCTTTTATGGGTCTTGGGAGGATTAATGTACTGAATGCCAATGGAGGCCTATCTGAAGCCTTTCTCAGCCATCAGCTTTCAACAAAAATATCTTCATTTGTGTTCCGAATATGAACGGAGGTCTTACGGGTGTCGAACGACATGAGGGTGAGTAATTAATGACAGAATTTTCATTTTTGGGTGAACTAACCCTTTAATTTTCAGATTCAATCATAGGGTAGAGTACTAGAGCACGTACGCACATGCACACGCTTCAAAAACTATGCTTTAAATCTCTTGACAAATTAAAAGTTGTAAATGACAGTTGTAGGTATTCGAAATAAAAGATATAGGTTATACTGAATGTCAGCTTGCTTATTTTGCTCAAGATAAGGATGTATTGTGTCCACATGTCTTTCAAACAAGAAAATATGCGTCTAACCACAGTTCAAGAGCTGTTGTTAACCACACAACTTTGCGATGCTGTTTGCGAATGTTCGATGGAACGATGTTTTCGGAAAACACCAACTGGTTGAAGTATGTTGATAATGACAGAACTTGCAACCATAGTTGGCTAACAATGCTTTTGGGAAACGCTCCCTTGGGGGTTCCAATCTTGAAAAGTTGTCAACATGAATTCTGTTACTGCGACACACTAGACAATTTTCAAATCTTAACCGATTTTAAAACCGTGGGAGACCACAGACATAATGGCAGTTTCAACCGATTTTAGCATTATAATCCTCTAAATGCACACACTAGATGATTCAGTAAGACCGCGAGAGCACACACATGTCGATTGTGGGTACGATTTCACAGTGACACGAGTGACACGGTTTCCTAATTTAGTTTTAAAGGTCTCCAACAACATGTTTACATGCATCAAAGGTCAAAAATACATATACATTTCACATCACCACAATGCTCAATGATTCTCAAACGACTCGATGGATGAATCAATCTCTCTAAATCCCTCCTTTCCGCAAGCCTACTCTGCTCTGATTGGTGAGATGGCCCAGTCTGTTTGATTGGTCTACCGCGTACAGCACGTATTTTGGAAGCTAAACGTCCACCATTACCATAACTTAACTCCAGCTCCGCTCGGAGGCTTCCTATTAGCTCAGTGATTGTACAGTAAGGACAACATTGATTTAACATAAATCCCAGCGCGAGTCCGAATCGATGATGAAACATTGGAAGAACTAGTTATTTAACCCGAACCTTGAGCAGGACTTTTCTCAGAGATGCTACTCAGTTTGAGGTACATTATGAGATGTTTCAACTGTAATTCCTCACCGTCAGCATTAGCAAGTGTGCGTCCATCAACAAACCTGTGTGTGTGTGTTTCTAATGCATTGCGGTGCACATGCGGGAACTGTATCAATAACAGTGCATATGTTAGCCCAGCACTAACGTGAATGACTGATGTAACATTACCGTTTGCAAAACAAATCTTGCTCCATCCTTCACCTTTACTCAAAGTAGTAAGAACGACAGACAGTCTGCATTAATAGACACCGTTTTAGGTAATACTGCAGCCCACAGCTGATTTACAGTAGTACTTCAGTAAGACAATAATAACATGAGTTAGCCAGATACTTACACAATATGAAACACAATAAACACTGTAGAGCAAAGCGTCTTCTTGACATGATGCTATCCAGTATCTGCTGCAGTTTGAGGTGGTTCAAGTTTTCCCTGGTGTCTGCGCACGCAATAAGTGATATGCAATATGCTAATGTTTCGTTGTGATGTCACAACGAAACAGCTTGCGACTCGTTTGAAAAACGATTTGTTTAATTCACTCAGAGTCGACTCTTACTTTTGAGTGACAGTAACTTTATGTACGGTGCACTTTCAGATTTAAAACTTTGAGGGATGTTTTCATTCACTTAGAATTATGTTACACACCACATCAAACGTAATTTTCAGAAATTCATAATAGGGGCACTTTTTTCATATTTAAAAATGTTTGTGTGCTGCTAAAGTGTTTACAATGCATGTTTATTGCGCTTCAAATCAGTATATGCCACATATTTTATTACGATTGCTACGATTATGAGCTTAATCGCATCAATTTGAGATTGTTTGAGAGAAATTTCAGATGATTGTGTTTACATGAGGTAAAGTTTAATCGCAGCATTGCATAAATCTCATTATGAGGGTGCAAGTAAATATAGCCATTGTTAAATTGTATAATTCTCCTTTGCGTCCATTATATAAAGTATATACAAATCTGATTTAGATCATTCTTTGGCATTAACCACTGTACATTTGCAAAATCTTGGACTAAAAACTGATCTAGGGTCTTTGTTTGAGCAGATTTTGAATTGTTATTAAGCTTAAACCGAATTATAAAACATAATTCGCCTAACTATTATAAAACAGACTCAAAAAAAGAAAAGGCTGTCATCATTTACCAACCCACACGTCGTACCAAACCTGAATGACTTGCGTTATTCTGCAAAACAAACTAGTGACCACTAGTGGTGCATAAATTACACACTTCGCCATTACTTTTCGTGCGGTTGATCGTGGGGTTTCTGAAGGTACTCATTATAATCACAAACACAGGCTATGGGTCTGGCAAAATACGTTTCGTTTTTTTATACCGATATGCATACCAGGCCGAGTTACCAAGAGACGCGGGAACACTGTGTTCGAGTAGAAACGTCTCACGTTAAAAGCCACCAGCTGGGCTGTTAACTTCAGTCTGACAGAACAAAACAGTCAGAGTTGGTCAGTGTTGTGGACATGAAAGGCTCGGTTTTTCTAAGCGGATCTGCAGCCTCTGAGGAGAGGTCAGGGAAGTGTGGGGTCTGATCCCCTGAGAGAAAGACACACATCTCCGGTTCACTGAAATGCCAGCAGGAAACTGGTTTCCAATTAGGTGATACTTGTTATGTTATGGAGACTGATATAGTGTAGCAGTGTGGGCCATCTGTGTTATGTTAGCTGTAGACTTTTGCACAAGAATACGGATTTTTGCAACTTTTACGTATTGATGCTTTTATCTAGAGAGTTCAAATGCATTCAAGTCATATATGTGATCAGAACACGTTTGTAGGCTGTGTATTACTGGTTGAGCTGTAGGAACAGACTGTAAAAAGCAGGTGAGACTTGAGACCTGAATTTCCCATGTGAGCACCACAGTTTTAAAGTTCCCATGAAAATAAAAACAAAAGTTTTTTGGCTTTTAGTATGAATCTGTTAGCCTTACTAAGCTAGTGTGCTCCAAAACAATGACAAAATTCACATTTAGAAGATATAAGTCTTTCACTTACTAATATAGATCAGTGATTTTGATGACATAACTCTGCACTTCGGCTTCTCTGTCCAATCAAATGCTCTCTAGAATCTGAAGCCCCGCCCCCTACATTATAAATAGACGCTGAAGCTGCGGCTGAAATCGGTCACTTGTTCACACATTTTTTATTTTCTACATGGTGAATGGCACACAGGGCACTATATAGGGGATAGGGAACGATTCAGACAGTGTAAATGTGTTTCCATTGAGGCAAATGAAGTCTGGTTTTGTGTAAGTGTCACACAGTCCAGAGACGTGATAGCACAGAGCAGATCGTATGTGGGCAATTCTTAGACTATGGGCACTTTCATGTCCTTTGATCATATTTTATAAAAAACATTTAATTTTTAAAAATTCACACTTTCATAGTTAAATTTACAGTGAAAGTACTTTAGGAACTTTTTACCGGTAGTCTATAATGATTTTTTCACCTTTTTAAACATCATTATACATGCAAATATTGCTGTTTTGTGCTTGTCCCACACCCAGACTTCTGATCTTCAATAATGAAAAAGAAGTGTAAAAAAATGATTTATCTATTTTTTTTAATATGACTGAATAAAGTATCAGTAAAATAATCAAAACATAATCGAGGTTTTAAGGTCAGACAACTATTAATGTGATTTTATATACAAAATGTATTTGTCCCACAGTATTGCCGTCATTTCCACCACAACGCTGTAATGTCCCTTTAAAAAGTTTTTTTGAAAGATTGTTTCGGTAGTTTCTATGGAGATGAACAATGATATCATAGCACATGTCTGACATGGAGGAGATTTTAAATTTCTTCAGCAACTTGGAGAAGAAAACTCAAGGTAAACATTGCTTGAAATGAAAATATTTTTATTGCATGTCATTTCCAAACATGGCGTAACATCAAATGAGTTTGTAAATAATGTGATTTTTTAACACAAAGAGATGTCTTTTGCATGCATGCAATGCTTGCTACCAATTCATAGCTAATCTGTAACACTAGCTTGGATTTTTTTTTACAAAATACTGTAGGATTCTCATTTCCACCACCGTCATTTCCACCACATTACCTCTTTGGGTGGAAATGACAAAAGTAAGACTGTAACTGTTCATCTGGTTATGGAACCAAACAGACTAATGACTAATGATTTGTTAAATGGGTTTCAAATATTTTTTTTCTGTTTTTCTACACGGACGTCCATTCATTGTCATTTCCACCACCTCATAACTTTTTAAAAAATAATGTACAAAATTCTAATCACTCATTCAACATTTCTGCATAGTTTATTGGATAATGTTCCACTTAATGTAATAACACAAGTAGTTATTTTTCTGAAATGTATCTAACCAATGTAGTATTATATTTCAGGTTGTGGTGGATGTAAGCTTTGTGATTGGGCCTCATGACAATTAATTTACTTAATCCACAAATCTATGGTAATTGCAACATAGGTATAAATTGGTAAAACTATGTGTGAAAGTGGTCTTACACTGTTAAGAAATTATGTATATCATAATAATTTTAAATAATAATCAAATATTTACATGTGATGGAAATGACATTTGGTCAGTGCGGATCGGAAAATATGTCAAAAAACACCAATTTGTCTTATAATGTTAGTGTGTTCTCTTATGGATCATTAAACTAGACTAGTTATATTTAATTGTTAGACTGTGACAATTTTGATTTGAACACTTTTTTTCCCCTCAAGTTCACAAGGCCAAAAGTGCCTGTAGTTGAAGAATCACCCATGTGCGAGTTGGCGTAGAAAACATATCAGACCAATTGAATTCTGCACAGAATGCTATATTTTAAAGCGACATGGAGGAGATTAGGATGAAACTGTGGTGTAACCGAGCTCAACGGCTCTGGCCGAGCTGTGATATAAATAAAATGTTATTGGCTATTTTAAAAAAGGGGAGGAGCTGCTGGATATGTCCCGCCCTGTTTTCCTGTTTCAGTGGAAATTACGCCAACACATTGCTGCGTGTTTCAAAGCACTTCGGTGGGACTTTAACGTCTCTGGAGCGTTTGCTGTGACCTCTAATGCAGAGTTCACACTTGACAATTTTAGGCCTGATTTTCACTCGCAGACAGGTTTTGCGAAACCGCCGACAAATGCCCGAAATCATAGGCAAATCGATGCTCGTTCACACAAGTGACAAACAAGCAGTGTGAATGATCAAAGACGCCCGTGAGATATTTGGCATGCTAAATATCTAGACCTACTGGTGAAATGTGTGTGAAATGTGTTCTGACTGAGCAAGATACAGGGCAGCAGGAAGTTCAGGGAGGAGTTATGGACCAGAGTATTTTAATAGATGTATTTACAATTATATCAAACAGAAACAAAGCACAAACATTTGCTTGACCAGCCACACACTGCAAAAAATATTTATTTACTTCCAACTCTCTTTGCAGAACACAATCCTTGCTTCCCACGTCTCCCCAACCATTTCCGCCTCCATAATCTTTTTTTTTTTTCTTTTTCTCTTTTTCGTTGCCAATCAGTTCACAGAGAATTTGGATCGCAAGCTTCTTGCGGGCTATCATTTTTAATAACAATTCCAGTCTCGCACGAGAACTCAGGTCTGATGGACGCGTGGTATCACGTTGTTTCCTTGTGTGTGTTTGGTTGTGAAACGTAGTCTGCAGACGGGACAGAGTTGTGGGCGATTCTTCCTCTTGTAAAGTCCTGCAGTGTGAAACTCCCTGTCGCCGATCCATTGTGCAGTGTGAACACAACAGCAACTGAATACCACCCCAGATAGACATGCAGTGTGAAAAGAGCAGTGATCCGACAACTTTGAAAATCATGCAGTCTGAACTCGGCATAAGCCACGACTCTAACAACACTTTTTCAGTTGGGCCAATGATAAATGAGAGTGTTTGTATTGAAGTTGCTTTCAGAACATTTTTATATATTTAAAGAGCACCTATCATGGAATTTTGAAATTTACCTTTCATGTAGTGTGTAACATAGATCTAAGTGAACAAAAACATCCTGCAAAGTTTGAAATATGACAGTGCACCGTATATATAGTTATTTTCTTTCAAAAGTAAGAGTCGACTCTGAGTCATTTTTAAGAATCGTTAGAAGACCGAAGCTTTTTCTCTGACTAGATGACGTCAACTTGTCAAGTTATTTGAATACGATACGCCCACTTATTGCGCTCCAAGACGCCAGTGAAAACTAGAAAACATCATGGCGACGAGACGCTGTGTTCTGAAGTGCGATTTAAAAGCAAACTTTTTTCATCTGCCCAAGGATGAGCATTTGAAGACTAAGTGGCTTGAAGACAAACCATACATCGTCGCGATTGTGTGTTTATTAGTCTTCAAATGTCTCTATTTGCATGTTTCGCGATCGCAGGAAGCTTTTATTATGGACTTCTATTATGGCACATGGTATCTTCTTCGTCTGTCTGTACCATATATGGACTACATGTGCACAGAGCGCCCTCCGGCTGCCAGTATGAATTGAAAACAACACATAAGAGACTCAATCGCTCATGATTAGGCTATATCTGCGCATTTTGAGGAAGTATTGAATAAAAAATACTCCTGTTTAGAAATTTGACACAGACATATGAGAATCTATCAATATGTCTCCTCATCTGCACACTTTTGAACTAAAAGCCCTGAGGGATGTTGATTTGTCGCGAGTCTTCGTGAGGAGAATAGAGGAGTTTTTTTTATGAATGAGATCAGCTGAGGCTCATATTACAATCAAACGGTACCGACGCGGTTTTCATATTCATAACTCCTGACACATATTAACAAATTACTGTCACTATAAGACTTTGATGGGCGTTCCGTTCCCGAAAATATCTGCACAGACTATACCAATCACAACTGACTGGGTCATCGGACCAATCACCGCAGATTAGCGTCACGTAAAGGCGGGGTTTTGAAAAGTGAATCACTAAAGGAATCATAAATGCATATTATTAGAAAACTAAAGTCTTTTTTGTCATTGCATGCATGCAAAACTGTTGTTGGGGACTTCTAAAACAATATTTGGAACATTTTAAATGCCATAATAGGTGCTCTTTAAAAAAAAAAAGTTTACTTTTAATGACTCTAAAAATGTCTAAAAATGTGGTGACCACAAAATAGCAAGTAATATATTTTTCTTACACCCTGAATATAGCTTTACCTTAGGTTTCTAGGTTTCTTTTTCAAATAAAATGAATAATTTATTCATAAATATTATTTTTGGATTGTTGCATCACATGGCATTTTATATCCTGAACTAACATTGCCATAAAAGGTCGGTTTTAAAGGGGTGATGAACTGAGAAATCAACTTTCCCTTGAGCATTTTATATATAAAAGGTCATGGGAATATAAGAATATCCTGTAAATTTCAGAGCTGAAAACTTCCCCGTTAGTCAAAGAAAAGCTTTTATTGACACCAGGCCCAGAAAACGAGAGCTCTCAGAATATGCGGACCTCTTACGTAATAGGACATAGACGCCGCCTCTACAGATAAATATGCTTTTGTATCCCCACCCACCGACTCGTGAGCTAAGGATCGTCCCTGAATAAGTTTCCTTCTGAACACACACTTATGTGAGTAGGCTAAAACATGTTTTTTTATATGTGTTTTGCTTAACATTACAGATCGTTTGAAATCTATTGATTATATATCTTAGCACGCTCTCACAGGGTGGAGGGTGTTATTGAATTGGTTCACTCGTGATCGGACTTGTAACGTTATGGGCCAGGCGCGAGTGTGTGTCTCTCTGCGTCCGCGCGAGTGTGTGTGTCCGCGCGATGCGAGTGAGTGAGTGTGTGTGTGTGTGTGTGTGTGTGTGTGTGTCTGCGCAACACGAGTGAGTGTGTGTGAGTGTGTGTCCACGCGACGCAAGTGAGTGTGTGCAGGGCCGGATTAACATAAGGGCTAGGTGGGGCTGAAGCCCCAGGGCCCGAGCACGGAGGGGGCCCGTGATTGAACGAGGAAATGATTGACAATCGATCGGGAGCACCTAAAGTTTTCCTTTTGGGCCGCTCGCCAAACCACACCACGCCCCCACATATTAAGCTCTGTTATATTATTTAGGCTACTGGAGTGCTGTGAGTGCATGGGAAAATCAAAAGCCAGGTGAAGAAACGGCGCTACTTGAATAAACCGTGTGTACATCCAGCAGTCGCAGCGCGAGAGCAGCTGGGTTGTCTCACGCACAGCGCTGACCAACTCGTTCGGCGCTTTCGCCGCTCTATTGAAGTCATAATGAGCGCCAGGCAGTCGCTTTATCCATTTGAATTTAATACAAGCGCAACAGTACAGTAAAGGCTCTGTGGCGAAACTAGCTGAGCCAGACTGAACCGCTCCGACTATGTTTGAAGTGTTGAGGTAAATATAGGCTGTCTACACGATGGCCGTAGCCAGCTATGAGGTCTCCGAGGTCCGGACCTTTGTATTTTTCTGAGGTGTAGGCTACATAGCTAATAAATGTTGTGAAATAATTGACCACCAATAGAGTGCTTTATGTGCACAGAAGCTGCTGCGGGAGTCACGCGACGCTTCAGTAAACGGTGTGAGATGTAGGCTAAGTATAGCTAAACTAAACATTTCATATTTGACAGCTGTTTTAGGATAGAAATGTTAAACAAGGAAAAGACTATCAGCCAGAGCTCGGCTTTAGGAGGGGAAGAGACAGGGCAAGAGAAGGAGACTGAGAGAAAAAGAAAGAGTGATGGAAATGAGAATGAGGAGAGAGCAGGTATAACCAGTGTTGCCAACGCTCGCAAGACAAATAAGCAACCACAGCTTCAAAAACAAGCCCAATATTATTATATTATTTATTATCATCAATATAATTTATTATCAATTATTTTTTATCAATAAATGAGCCTGCAACAAATTAAACTGAAACCTCTCTGAGTTTGAAAACAGATGTGATTTGACAAAAATCATCAAATTGCAATAAAGGGCACGAAATATCCTCCGATCAGCTGTGAACAGAAGAGGTTTGGAGATGGAAAAAGTGACATGAAGGCCAATTTAGTCGAAGTTAGTGCACACATATTAGGAGCAGAGTAGTGAACACGCACTGCAAACCGTGAAAAAGACAAGCCCTGCATCTCAATGTCAAGGTCAAGGTACCATTTATTGTCTCCCTTAGGAGAAATTTGTTTTGGATGAGAGAACTGCTGCACATCAACATACACAAACATACATTCCATACATACGTCAATTCATGAAAAACTCTACTCTCCAAACATGATAATTCTTATTAAAATACCTATAATAAAATAAAAAATATAAATTAAAATAAAAAAAAATATATACACATAATTATATAATAAAAAAAAAAAAAAAAAAAAAAAAAAAAAAAAAAAAAAAAAAAAAAAAAAAAAAAAAATTATTTAATACATGATTACCATAATTAGAGTTGCTCATTAAGCACTTTTATCGACAACGGGACAAATGAATGTTTATAGCGATTATGCTTGCATAAAGGAAGCCTATATCTCCTTCCAGAGTTCATCAACGCATACTCAGAGTACAATACATGTGAGGGGTCCAATATAATCTTGTTAACCTGCTGTATCATAGACGTATCAAAGATTTCTTGTAGAGTATTTAGTGTCCTTACTCCCATTATTTTTCCTGCAACCTTTACCAAATTGCTTATTTGAGCTCTCGTTTTCACCGTCAAGTTCCCAAACCAAATAATAATTCCATAACGCAAGACAGACTCAATTGTAGCCTTATAAAAAATATACATAATATTACTACTGACTCCAAATAATCTTAGCCTTCTTAAAAAGTGTAGGCGCTGATGGACTCTTGAACAAACATTTTGGACATGTGTGTGCCATTTGAGCTCACTGTCAATGTGGACTCCCAAATATTTGTAAGAAGCCACCTGTTTAATCTCCTGACCATGGATGACAACAGAGCTCCTGTCACCCACTGATCTGGGATCTATAATAACCTCTTTTGTTTTTTCAACATTGATCAGGAGGTGATGAGCATCACACCAGCCTGTAAACTCCTCCACCGCTGCTTTATACTCATCAGTGCTGGAATCTTTTGTTAACAAGTTCACAATTGCCGTATCATCTGAGAATTTCACTACGAATTGATGTAATTGATGACTGGAGCAGTCATTAGTGTATAAAGTAAAAAGGAAAGGCGAACTTACGCATCCCTGTGGGGCCCCTGTACTACTTACTACCACATCAGATAATACAGAGTTGATTTTTACTTGTTGTGTCCTATTTATCAAGAAAGAATGATACCAAGATATTAAAGAAGAATTAACATTTAAATTATATAGTTTCTCCAGCAAAATATGCGGTTGAATCGTATTAAACGCAGAACTAAAATCTATAAAAAGCAACCTAGCATAAGCAGCTGGACTTTCCAGATGCCTCAAAACAAGGTGCATTAATGTTGAAATAGCATCATTGGTACCACGGTTACTTTTATAGGCAAACTGATAGTGATCTAAAGATGGTTCCACTTGTCTTCGCAGCTCTCCTACAACAATCTTTTCCAAAGATTTCATGACATTAGATGTCAAGGCCACCGGCCTATAGTCATTATTGTCCTGAGGAGAAGAATTTTTAGGAGTTGGAATTATAATTGATTTTTTCCAGAGCTCTGGTATTTTATGTGAATCAAGTGAGAGCTGAAAAAGGCTATGCCAGGCTGGTGTGAGCTCCTCAGCAAACGTCTTTAAAAGAAAACATGACATTCCATCAGGTCCTGTTGCTTTGTTAAAATGCAAATTTTTAAAAACCCTTATAACAGTACCTGAATCTATTAATATTCTATCATTACCACTATTATGATTTATTTTATCTAATATTTCACTGCATTCTTTAGAAGTATCAGTCTCAAATCTCATGTAAAACTCATTCAGTTCATTTGCTTTTTCCCTTTCGTTGCAGGCTACCATTGGTTTCCTTTTTGGAGCCATGTTAGTCATTCCCCGAATTGAGTTCCACAGTCCTTTTGTGTCTGATTTTAGCAGATGTTGTTCAGCCCGATCCTTATATTGTATCCTCGCTGACCTCAGTTGCCGGTTAAGGTCTTTTTGTGCTGACCTCAGTCCCACAACATCCCCCGACTTGAAGGCAACTTTTTTCAATTTTATAGAATCTTTAATCCCCCGTGTAATGTACGGTTTATTGTTCGGATATGACCTCACAACTTTTTGAGGTATAATTGAGTCCACACAAAAGGAAATATATGCCGTGATTGATTCAGTGGCCATGTTTATATCTGCATCCTGATAAAAAATGTCCCAGTCTGTACCAAGAAAACATCCTTTCAGCTCCTCTATACTGTCATTGGACCACACCTTTACCACCTTGGGTGCTGGTTTGTGGGACTTAAAAACTGATCGGTAAGTAGGGAGCAGATGGATAACGTTGTGATCTGAGTTACCTAGGGGGGGTTTGGCTTTAGCAACATATGCATCCTTAATGTTACCATAACACTTATCAAGAGTATTATCTTTCCTCGTAGCACACTTTATATATTGAAAAAACCCTGGTAAGGACCTCTCCAGTCCACACTGATTAAAATCACCAAGGATCAATAAAGGTGCATCAGGCTTGTTTTGTAAATGCCTGTGAACACAGTCAGTAATTTGACTGGCTGCCCTGCTAATATTCCCACTAGGTGGAATATACACAGCACAAATAAAAATGTTTGTAAATTCTCTTGGTAAATAGTATGGCCGTAATGTAATGCACAATAATTCTAGATCAGGATTACATATGCTGTCTCTAATTGCAAAATTACGACACCAGCTTTCGTTAATATATACACAAACTCCCCCACCTCTCTTTTTTCCAGAGTTCTCATCTCTGTCCAGACGTACATGCGAAAAACCATTAATTTGTATTAAACTGTCTGGAACTTCATTAGACAACCAAGTTTCAGTAAAAACCATCAATCCAGACTCACGATACTCGTAACAAACTCCAACTTGTGTACGCAGCTCATCCAGCTTGTTCCGCAGGGAGCGAGGATTGCAGAGTAACACTGGTGGCAACGGTAATTTGCTGGCTCTACGGATACGCTGCCTAACGCCGCCTCTCTTGCCCCGCTTCCTGACACGACAAGGGGCAGGCCTCGGCCGACGCAGTAGCTCCTTAGGTATATCCTTCATCAGGTTGATCGATGGTACCCCGCCACAACTCCGCAGATCCAGAAGTTCCGTTCTGCTGTATAACAGCGGTCCGAAGTCTGCCAACTCATGTGTAGCTCCAAACGCAGCGCAGCTAGTCATCATTAGCCACGCCAACATCACCAGTTCCATATTCCTCCATCTTAATCGTGGTCCTTTCCAGCTGATACTCGCGCAAAACCAACTTAATGCATAATACGCGCACAATTTATTGTATTTGCAAAAGAACAAGCACAGAAAAAACAAACAAGTAATGAGCAGCGAGAACTCTCCTCCATGTCGCCTGCAGGGCAGCGCCATCTTGGAAAAAAAAAAAAAAAAAAAAAAAATATACATATACTAAAATATATGCATATACTATCTGCCCTAAATAGTATTGAAAATTACTAATGTCACATGCTATTCAGGATGGATAGTATGCACATTGAGATGCATGCAAGCACTAAGGGAGTGCTGCAATATAGCCACATATTTATAATAAAATAATTTGGAACCGTACCTACTGTTAGTATACTTGTTTTATTTTTATTATAGCCTGTAATGATAAGTATGTTATACAAATATTAAAAAAATTAAATGAGGTACCTGTCCTCCCTGTTTCCTCTCCATCTCTGTGCATCTCTGCTGGTGGCATTGTTTGTGGAAATGTATACGTCTATTTACGTCTACTAACTATCATTACGTGCATTTATAACGTCACATGCCTGCACATTGAATGCAATTTTTCTTCAATAAGGGGGAGAAGGAGGCGGGATGTGAGGACGAATTACTACAGCACTTGTATCATTGCACTGATTGGCTATTAGCTGTGAGAAGACAGTGTCAATCAATGTATTGGACAAAACAGCGACCATAAATGTAAAGAAACGAAGTTGCTTGTCATATTTTCCTAACAAGCAACCACATTTTTTAAAATAAGCCCAAAAAACTGCAACACGTGATTTTTTTTACACGACCTGCCATAAAAAGAAGCCCAAAGTCGCTTGTTATACGCAGACTTGGCAACTATGGGTATGACAGATAATCTACTGCCCACTAACATGGTTTTGAAAGCTATTTATTATTACATTTTTTTAGCCTTCAAACATCTTAAAATGTACATATATAGATCAGAGAAATCAAAATTTTCTTGGGGGACCATGCCCCCCAAAAATACCTTTAATTTGGGACCTCAAAGGTCTTAAAACTCCTTAGGACAGTTGTATATACTCAAAAGTTGTTGCTTTTTCTGGAAACCAGTTTGCTTTGACCTCATATCTGGAGTTAATGCATTTATGCTGTTAATGTGTTGCAGCCTGGAATATTTATATATAAGGCCTTTTGAATATTAAAATGGAAAATTCAGACAGTATATACTCATTGTATCTCTGTGCTTTGAAGATTTCGGTTTTTAAAAATACTAATTATTTCTGTGGTAGAAAACGTTGTGGCACTAAGATCAGCTACTATGGGGGCCCTTGGGTTTGTCATAGCCCCAGGGCCCTACATGTTCTTAATCCGGGCCTGAGTGTGTGTGTGTCTGTGCGAGTGAGTGAGTGAGTGAGTGAGTGAGTGAGTGAGTGAGTGAGTGAGTGAGTGAGTGAGTGAGTGAGTGAGTGTCCGTCCGCGCGAGTGAGTGTGTGTGTATGTATGTGTGTCCGCGCAAGTGTGTGTGTGTGTATGATTTAATAATTGTGTTTGTTTGATATTTTGCGAGTCCTCTGAGCATTTCCCCCAGATGATTCCTGGGACTGACGGTAACTGAAGCTCACTAAATATGCAAATCTTATCCAATCCTAGCCGTGGGCGTTTACTTCCAAGTGTTCAGTGCGGCACGCCCATCAAATCCGAGTGTTTTTCAGAGAGCCTCAAAACCAAGGCAGAAAATAGCCTATTACTTATTCATTATGATGTTTTTGAATGTAAAAACCACACAAACGTCATAAGTTGACCTCAGACAACAGTATAAAAAAATTAAAAAGCCAGTTCATGACACCTTTAAGATATATTGATATATTGGTCCTCTATGATATCATTTCCTGTTTTATTTTATTTTAGTTGCATGTTGGTTGCACCTCATGCCTTAAAGGTCCCATGGCATGAAATTTTCATTTTATGAGGTATTTCAACATTAATATGAGTTCCCCTAGCCTGAATATTGTCCCCAAGTGGATAGAAATGTTGATCGGTGTAAACCCGAGTTCTGGCTGTCTCTCTCTGCCTTTGAGAAAATGACAGGCCAGACTAGCCAATCCTGAAGCCTCCTGGTTTGACGTCCAAGCAGGAACGGTTACCTCCCTTTCCTCCGCCCAGAGAATCTGGCACGCCCATGCAAACGCTCGAGAGATCATTAACGTTACTTGTGAACGAGTGAACTGGCAGTTTCTCAGTGTTTGGATGTACAAATGAAAACAGAAGTCTTTCTTCAGTTCCTTCTGATCTGTGATCAGTGATTTCTTATGTGTAGCTAATTATTTATTATTCGTGCACACGCTGCGGCTTCTCTCTCTCCCGACAGAACGGTGTTTTCGTGTTTTCTATCTTGTGAGTCAGTGTTTTGTACGTCCTCGTCGCGTCTATCTGTTCTAAAATGTGCATACAGTCTTTTCTGTTTAACATCAGCAGTCACATCTTTAGAGATAAACCTCACACACGCCGAAGCTCGGCCTTCAACATCCCCGACCCCCAGTACTGCATCTGGCCCACAGCGGAGGCACCAAACGCGGCGTGAGATTAAGCAGAAGGGGGGTAAGCGTGAGGGTATCTGGGCTAGGCTAGCCAGCTTTCCCCACAATAAACTGGATTACATTCGATTACTGCTGTTGTGTCTTTGTTTGCGCTGTGTAAGTTACTCAATGCGCATCACTGACGCTATTCATATGATTGGAACATATCTAGAAATAATGCTTTAAT
Source organism: Gobio gobio (assembly GCF_949357685.1). Lineage (NCBI taxonomy): Eukaryota > Metazoa > Chordata > Actinopteri > Cypriniformes > Gobionidae > Gobio > Gobio gobio. The sequence goes on along the minus strand of NC_137121.1, from coordinate 28,758,764 downwards.
CAAACTTACTAACTCGTTCATCTCGCTGTAATGGTACATTGCATGTGTTACAAAGTTGGTAGAATAATGATGAAGAGGACTCGGTGTGACTGGGACTCGTGTTTATTCAGAACTCTCAGATACAAACACAATAAACTCGCGCTGACAGACAGCGCTCTCATAACTCAGTAGTTACTATAAATAACTTTGTTAGCAATCGCTCCGTCTCCGTGATGTCCTGTTCGCGAACGAATCATTCTTTTGAATCGGTTCTTTTTAGTGAACCGAACCAGTTCACCAAATCGGACTGAATCGTTCTAAACGGTTCGCGTCTCGAGTCAGCGCTGATCCATAATTTACTAACTTTCTGACATGAGTGACAGCCCCTCTGACTAGAAATAAACTAATAACCTGAAGTATATGCTAGTAACTACAACAGTTCACCCTGAACTGAGACATGCTGAGAGAACTGATGTGAAGTGAACACAGGTCCATCTGTCTCTGGCAGACTCGTGCCTGCTCGTGCCTCGTTAAACCACGCCCCCTCCGCTCATTTAAAATGCAAAGATGTCAGCCAATCACAACAGTGGGCGTTTTTCCTGAAGTCTCACAGCAGACACGCCTCTTGAAGCAGGGCAGTCAGCCACAGGGCAAACAGCAGTATAGAAAAAATGCCTTTTATTTCTAAATTATGACATTTTATGATGTAAAAATCATACTAACAATATAAGTACACCTCAGGAAACACTATAAAATAATAGAAAAATGCCATGCCATGGGACCTTTAATATACCCAGAAAAGGGTGAAGAAAGAAAAGATTAACCCATTAACATTTATTTTACTGGTTTAAAGTTGCTAAATATACACTGAACAAAATTATAAACGCAACACTTTTGTAAAATTATAAACAAAGTGTTTCGTTTATAATTTTGTTCAGTGTATATAAAAAAAAACTTCAGCCCCTATTATTGTTTTTACCATGACAGTCGCTAACAGTGCCATGATGTGTGAGAAAATAATCAATAATGTAATTTATATAAATCATAGGTAACATTTAGATTACAGCCCGGAAATTACTGGTACGCAGTATATGTTCTACTATCATAATAGTAGAATAATTACCCCTTACTGTAATACTTACAGTTTAAATAATTTGCTAGTTGTCCTGGTAGTTACCCCTTTATTCCCCAAACTTTACATATTGTTCCCTTATGCACACATATGTACTTTATAGTTACACTATAATTACGGAAAGTTACACTGTAAATTTGTTTTACTTACACAGTACGTTCCAGGCTGTAATCTAAAACGTTATAATAATGCCCTTCTTATTGGTTTTCGGCCATAATATAAAAATACTGACATCTGTATCACCAGAAAACTGCTTAAGAATTTCCATTTTAAGTCTGTCTTGATTTATTGTTTATATTAATGCATGATATTTTATGACACATTCTGGTTTAAAATGTTTGACTAGTCAAGACATTGTTCTTAAGCATGCATGCTTGACTGATCACAAAACGGTATAAATAACTCTGAGTGGTTGGTTTCACAGCTGAATTCCTCTAGGAAGATTAAGAGGCAGGTGAAAGAGGAAAAAATGGGAGCTTTCTGCCAAGAAAAGAATGTTCTCTATGTCTAAAATACTTAAAAGGCTTATCAGAACATTAACGTCAATGTAATGCTGAGTGCAGCCCTCCTTTTACTCATGACTTATGAGATTTGACTCATTTTCATTTCTTATTTTCATTTTTTTCATACCCCATTTTCACGATTATATTTTCCCCTCCATTCCACTTATATGTTTTGAGTTTTAAAATAACTGTTTTGAAAATACTCGCATTTCAGATGCGCTAGGCTCGATTTCTCTGTGAAATTTGTTTTATAATGCATACAATTAAAATGTTTTGATTATGACCTAAACTAACAAAAGCCAAGGACTTTATAACATATGTCAGTGAAGCATAATTGTATGTGTATCTGATACACGCACCACACTTTCCCATATCCCGACCTGAATAAATGTCTTAAACCACTAAATTGCAGTGGAAAACCTCCCTTTGTGTGACAGTTATACAAAACTCCAATTGGGAAACAATCCCAATGCGGTGTTTTTTCTTTGCTAGTTTCCATTTTAGCTTGAAATAACACAGTCATAAGCGAAACCAACAGCTTGACTTGGAATGGGTTTGGTTATAAACACACTTGCCAGTATTCGCTATTTATTGCACAGATTCCTCATAAGCACAGTGCTCTGTATGCCTGTGCAATATGATTAATATAAATGACATTATTGTTATATTTTCTCAGACATCGTGGCACTGTTAGCGACTGTCATGGTAAAAACATTAATAGGGGCTGGAGTATTATTTTTCAGTGATGGTAAAACAATATTTTCTGTACTGTTAAAATAATCAACAAAATAAGAATTCCGAGACGTTAATGCTGCCAACATCTGTGATACCCGGCTGCTTACAAAGGCTGACTGCTACTTCCCGGCAAATTGTGTGTGTTAGTGAGACCCTGATTTTAACAAATTTTTAAAGGGGTGATGAATTGAGAAATAAACTTTCCCTTGAGCCTTTGATATATAAAAGTTCATCGGATATAAGAATATCCTGTAAGTTTCGGAACTGAAAACTTCCTTGTTAGTCAAAGACAAGCTTACATTGACACCAGGCCCTGAAAACGCTCAATCTCAGAATATGTCGACCCTTGACATCATCGTATGCTGAAACGCCGCCTAAACAGATAAATATGTACGCCTGATTCTCGTGGAGCTAAACGGATCGCGCTACCGAGCAAACATGCCGAAGATATTGCACTGTGCCTGGTTGTGGAAGAACACAGACGCTGTATAAGCTTCCTTCGGATTCTAATATTGGAAATGTGTGGTTGAACGTTATTTTTAATGAATATCCCGCTCATGTGGGGAAGACATTGCACGTATGTTCATTTCACCACGGATTCGTTTGTAAACAAGAGACTGGATTTGCAGACAGGATGAGATTACATGAACGAATGAAGCAACACACTTATGTGAGTAAAACATGTTTTTATATGTGATAGTATTGCATTGTTACAGATCAAATACAATGTTACACTGTGTACACGTCTAACTAAGCATAACTTACCACTGTCACAGGGCTCGCAAAGCCCAATGTCCCGGGGCTGTGTTTTCCAGACGGGCTACCAATACGTATTATCTTAAATAGTGAAATAACATTCCGTTCTTGATGTGCCTTGTTCAATCTCTTGACTTGATATTTGAAGGAAAAATACAATCGCGGAAGTTTGGATCATGCTGTCTGCAACGTATTTGGCGTGCGCGTATATCCACCGATCGGGCGGGCCAAGTAATATAAAATAACAATCATATTAAATGTGGATGGATGAGAGATAAATCATTGTGTTTGTTTGATAAAGACATTTTGCGAGCCCTGAGGGACGAATCGTTCCGGTTACCGTTTCCCCACACACTTTCAAAACAATGCCTCACGTGTACTCATGGGGGAGCCAGACCTCATTAAATATGCAAAGCTTATCCAATCATAGCTGTGGGCGTTTACTTCCAAGTCTTCAGTGCGGCACGCCCATAAAAACAGAGCGTGTCTTGAGAGAGGCTCAAAACCAGGGTAGAAAATAGCCTATTACTTATTCATTATGATGTTTTTGAATGTAAAAAACACGCAAACGTCATAAGTTGACCTCAGACAACAGTATAAAAAATAAAAAAGCCAGGTCATGACACCTTTAAATAAATAGTGAAACTTGTCATCTCAGCCAACTGTTAGGCCTTGTTTACACCTGGTATTAAGCTGTGTTTTGGTCGAGAGACACATTCCTGTTTAAACCTGGTGTTTTAATCCGTCTCTTTTATCCACTTTCAACCACTTCTGTCTTGATTTCTTCGAAGGTAGGGTATATGGGTGGGTAAATGTATAAAAGTGTTTTTTCAGATCTTTCAATCTAATAGACGAAATAAGCTCACACAATTTACATATGAACATACGGAGAGCATCAGCTTTCGTTTCTGCTCTGACAGCCGCAAGACCAGCCGAACGCTGTGAATGTGTGTTAGAAATCAGGAAGGGTGAGAAAACCAAGCTTTTTGTCTTCAAACCAAACTTGGGTCTCCAGTCGACAAAGTTTAAATCCCGTCTGGCTAGTTTCCTGTAATGTTTCTGCATTAGGTCAGTAGGCGGAGAGTAGGAGGTCTTTTGTAGCTGTTCAGACGCATTCGACCACATGAGCATCTACACTACAAAAGCAATCCGGTCGAATGTGTTTTCAATTACCTCTGGAAGTGGACGAACTGTATTTAGCGTCGTCCACTTTTGATCCAATTGACCAAAAACACATCTTTATACCAGGTGTAAACAGGGCCATAAGGTTATTTGTTTGCCCCCCCCCCCCCCCCCTTTTTAAAATCATTTTAATACAATTTAATTAAATCTGTCATGAATAGGACACGCATAATTTCAAACCAAGAATGGGCAAGGATTTTTTTTTTTTAAAGTGGGCAGAGGTGATGTTATTGGGTTATTGGTCTTTTTATTTAAAGGAATTAGGAATTAATGGGATTTAAGGGAATAAAGAAAAATAAATATGAACGTTAAAAGTCCCCGATTTACTGTGGTTATGAAGTAATCAATTCTTTTTAAACTATTTGCAAATTGAAAATAATATTTTAAATTTGCACACATTAGGCCTCATTCATGAAACACGAGCAGAACGAACTTGTGTGTAAATCGTTCGTAAAGCCGCTCTGACGTAAATTTCGAATCGGATTCACGAAAATTTTCATATTTTCAAAATGTTAGTTGGTACAAAAGAAATTTACACCTGCTCCCTACCACGTGTAAATGGGGAGTAAAACATTTGGGGCGTAAAACAACATTATGTGTTCTAATTTAGGCAAACTGATGACATTGCATTTTGATGCACTATGTACCATATTTCACGAGTTGATTTGCCCGGTCTTTTTTTTTCAACTTTAACTTTGGGTAATAGCAATAGGCAGCACTCGTCACTGTTGCTTTTTACCCAGCCATCCACTCACAGTGGAGGAGGGGCGGGAGAAATACAACACCGACCAATCATGCTACTTGAAGTTAAAGGGGTGGTAAACCACGATTTCACTATTCTAACTTTAGCTAGCGTGTAATGTTGCTGCTTGAGCATAAACAACATCTGCAAAGTTACAACGTTCAAAGTTTAAAGCAAAGGGAGATATTTGCTTTTAAAGATATCCATTTCTAAGAACTACAGCAAACGGCCACTAGGCGACTACAGACATTCCTCCAGGGTTGGTGACATCAACAGGCTCAATATTTACATAAACCCCTCCTCCGAGAATATTAAATAGGGGGGTCGGGGGCGCCATTTTGTATCGCGGCGCTGTTGTGGTATAGTTAGGCTGGAGTGTTGTTGCCGCGATGCCGAGGAAACGCTGTTATATTCATCCGGATTGCAGGTCTGGGGTACTTGCTTTGTTCAGCCTTCATAGGGACGGGGGTGCGTTGCAGAGCGTTTAACATACAGCATGTTATATGCACGTGTGTATGAGACAGAAGGGAACAGGCGCGTGCGGGGCTCCCGCAGCACATCTCACAGAGGAAAACTTCCATCTTCGAGTTCAGTGCCGGATTTGCACAACGTCAGCTGCATAAGACAAACACTGCCAGTGTGTGAATGCACGACGCGCGCGGGGCTCCCTCCCGCAGCACATTTCACGGAGGAAAATTTCCACAATGTTCGCGAGTTCAATACAGGATATGCACAACGGCTTGTCCTGAAAGCTGGATTTACAAACAGAAGCTGTTTACGGGCCACAACCTGTAAGTCTGATTTATTTTTCATCGATGTGTTTTCCTGTAATAGGTTGTACATTGTAGCAAGGAAGTAAACAGATGACAACGCTGTTCTGCAAACCAGTCTGTTAAATGCTCATTCATACTTAACGTTATCCGACGAACACCTATCATTACAAACACTAACGTTAAAATCTCAACAGCGATTTTGGCATTAGTGTAAATGATTCTTTGATTAGAGCTTTTATGTGTTGTTTATCTACAGGCTTGCTAAACATGGTTCTGTGTGTGATTTGGCTAACTTACTAGTAAAGCCAGTGTTTAGTGTTTTGGGTTAATAGTTCTTGCGACAGATATTTGGCTATAATCGTTCTAAAAATACAAAAGTAACAGTGCCATTCAGTAGCGATCACTATAGATCCGCAGTCTTTACTCTTGAGGACTGTACAGGTTCTGCTCGATCATCTTCACTAAAATGTTCTGGGTCTGATTCGGGCTCAAATTGGTATGGTTTTATTGACGCCATCGTTTCTAATACTGACCAAAGCACGGTCTACCGGTAAGGTAAGGGGCGTGACGTTTCCGACAAACGTGCACTATGCGGTTAGCGAATCACAACACACTGGGCCAGCTAACCAATCAGAGCCCATCGCGTATTTTTGAGGGACTGGCTTCATACAACCCGGAAACCATCAGACCGTTTTACAAGGAGGGACAGAGCAGTGTAGAATAAAGGTCAAAAATATGAAAAATAATGATTTTTTTTTTAAACAAAGCATGAACACATGTTACAGTGCACCCCACAAACACAATCAAGCCTTCAAAAAATGTGTTTTACCACCCCTTTAACATTGCTGGTTAGGCCCTACTGCATTTTTATATTCAGTAATATGCTTGAAAATGCATTACTGCCATGGGCATTCTGTATCATAGCAACCAAAGTATCTGCGCTTGCAAAGCGCCACCACTGGCCGTTTTCAGGAGAGCACCAGGCATTTTTTAGCTGGCTAAAATGCTTTGGTGGACACATGATAATTGTAATAAATTATAATTAATATATTTATTGCTAGGCATATGGCCAATTGGTCTCTTTAGCATGTATGCAAAATACTGGAGCCAAACCTGAGAAGGAAGTCCAGAAGATTCCACAGCGTTCCTGGGCACGTAATTTGCGTAGTTGTAACTCATGGTATGAAATTCATTAATATACACACGTTTGTGCCCTGCCACAAAGCAAAAATGGTTCAGGAATAGTTTGAGGAGAACAACAACAGGTTTGAGGTGTTGACTTGGCCTCCAAATTCCCCAGATCTCAATCCAATCGAGCATCTGTGGGATGTGCAGCACAAATAAGTTCGATCCATGGAGGCCCCACCTCACAACTTACAGGAATTAAAGGATCTGCTGCTAACATCTTAGTGCCAGATACAACAACACACCTTCAGCGGTCTAGTGGAGTCCATGCCTCGATGGGTCAGGGCGGTTTTGGCAGCAAAAGGGGGACCAACACAATATTAGGTCATAATGTTATGCCTGATCGGTGTATATCTATAAAATCTACATTCATGTTGTCGTATCTGGTTGTCTTTGGTATCAAACATATGTTTTATATATGTTGTAATAGCAAAAGTATTCCGTTTTAGATTCTGTCCAGTCAGAAGTACTATTTTATCTGACTGAATTAGCCTGACTAAACTAGGTTACATTGAAACTTCTTGAAAAAGAAAATTTTCACAGCATCAAACTCTTCCTGTGTAGGCCTGAAATATTTTTTTCAACACTTTATCGAGCTTGATTTGTATGGTTCGATGTGTAATTTCTGCACCACTGTTTTTAGCAGGTTCCTTCGGCCAGACAAACAGATAGTCCCGCCCCTACTGTTTGCCGTCTTTGCTAATTATTTTTTGCCTTTGTAGGACCACAGCTACCTCAATGGAAAGAAAAGGACGTCTAAGAGACAGACCAGGGACCTCCCTTTTGTAAAGCTTCTAAACATTTCCATCACCCTGTCCCCGTACCTGAGCGTGGACTCGCAGCAGTTTCAGACCTCCATTCAAGCAGGCATTGAAGACTACTGGCTGAGCCTGCCTTCAGGACCACAGGGCCGACCGGTAAAACCGCCTGTTTGCTTAGCACTCTGTCTGTCTATTGACCTACAACATTTTTACATGTTCATTATTATTTTTATTTTTACACTGTTTCTCTTTCATAAGGTGCCTATGTTGACTCAGTGGAAAGGAAGGTACAGTGTGAAGCTCAACATCACCAACCCAGAAGCCACAAATTGGTTTCTGGACAAAGTGGACAGCTTACACAGCCATTTGGGCATGGAGTATGTCATCCTGGAAGGCGGTGAGGGAAACCCTTTCGAGGAACAGGCCCTGCGCCCTCCTCTTGCATTGGTCGGGGATGAATACATCAGACTCCTTGCTGACCTGGCAGAGAAGATAGGGGACAATACCATTGTGACCTCAGGAACAAGGTATTTGGTGCAAATGTTTAAATAATCCCGATTAATCACTGAATTTGCCAAGTAGGTCATGGATCAACATCCTTGTCGGTCCTAAAATCAATCAGATTTTAGGCTAGATTTAGGGCTGGGGTTGGGATTTACAGGTTGTACGGTTAAGTTGGTTTCACCGGAAAGTTGTTCAAGGATCAACTGAAAATGTTAATGTAAAATGTCCAAAAAAATCATCTCATTTGGCAAAATCATGACCACCAATTGCAACCTACGACAACTGAAAGACTTTGTTCAGACTTTGTTCCAAAATCCATTATTAGCATGTCCTACTCAAAGCTGTAGTTGTACTGTATGAGCCTCCCAAAAAAGTGCATCAAATCTGATTTTTACAAGCATGATCCAAAAATCCCATGTTGTTTGAATATTCATATCTAATAATTGCCTCATCGACACGACATCCTCAATAAACTCGTCTCCAGCGTGACGACTCCGATCTTTTGAATATTCCAATCTAATAATTGCCTCATCGACACGGCATCCTCAATAAACCGTCTCCGGTGTGACGACTCCATACTTTCGAATATCCCTATCTAATAATTGCCTCTCCGACACGGCATCCTCAATAAACCCGCCTCCAGCGTGATGACTCCGATCTTTCGAATATCCCTATCTAATAATTGCCTCATCGACACGGCATCCTCAATAAACCCGCCTCCAGCGTGATGACTCCGATCTTTCGAATATCCCTATCTAATAATTGCCTCATCGACACGGCATCCTCAATAAACCCGCCTCCAGCGTGATGACTCCAAACTTTCAAATATCCCTATCTAATAATTGCCTCACCGACACAGCATTCTCAATAAACCCGCCTCCAGCGTGATGACTCCGATCTTTCAAATATCCCTATCTAATAATTGCCTCACCGACACGGCATTCTCAATAAACCGTCTCCGGCATGATGACTCCGATCTTTCAAATATTCCTATCTAATAATTGCCTCACCGACACGGCATCCTCAATAAACCCACCTCCGGCGTGATGACTCCGATCTTTCGAATATCCCTATCTAATAATTGCCTCATTGACACGGCATCCTCAATAAACCGTCTCCGGCGTGATGACTCCGATCTTTCAAATATCCCTATCTAATAATTGCCTCACCGACACGGCATTCTCAATAAACCGTCTCCGGCGTGATGACTCCAAACTTTCGAATATCCCTATCTAATAATTGCCTCATTGACACAGCATCCTCAATAAACCCACCTCCGGCGTGATGACTCCGATCTTTCGAATATCCCTATCTAATAATTGCCTCATTGACACAGCATCCTCAATAAACCATCTCCGGCGTGATGACTCCAAACTTTCGAATATCCCTATCTAATAATTGCCTCATTGACACAGCATCCTCAATAAACCGTCTCCGGCGTGATGACTCCAAACTTTCGAATATCCCTAATCTAATAGTTTTGCTGATGAATTGTTTTTGAACTGGTCAATTTTGTTTGCACAGGTCCAGCCACAAACCGCTCTTCATCCGTATGAGTGCACTACAGTCAGACTGGAGTTACTCTGGCCTCAAGGGCATCATTCCATCCCTGCTGCATCACAGTCTTCTGGGATATCATTTTTTCATTCCTGATGCAGTAGGTAATACCTGCCCACACACACACACACACACACACACACACACACACACACACACACACACACACACACACACACACACACACACACACACACACACACACACACACACACACACACACACACACACACACACACACACACACACACACACACACATAAATACACATACCATAGATAAAGACAATATAATTTAATCAACTTTCTTCTTGAATCCTTTACAAAAACAAAGCAGTATCTTCACCACTAACTGGCACACATTTGTCAAAGGAAAAATGTATAATATTTAGAAAAAGAAAATTAAGCCTGTTAGGACAGTTAAGGCACATTTCACTCAAAAATTCTCACATTAGTGTAATAATATACTGTATAAATGTGTTAGATATTAAATATATTGATTAATATTGTCAAAAAAATGCATTACAGTTGTCAGAATCGATACTGCTCCTGGAGGGCTACCTTCCTGCAGACTTCAGTTCAAACCCTGCCTCAACACACTTACCTGTTATACCTTGAACACTTTCGCACCGGAGGAACCTTTTCATAGTTCCTAGAACTACCTTGATTTTGGCGCGTTCGCACCGAAGGAACTGGGAATGATTTTAGTTCTAGGAACATCTTTTGGGAAAACTAATGTAGCTCCTTCTTCAGAGTAGCGTCTAACCCAGCACAATAGGAACTACCAGTGATGGAGGTATACGCTCATTGGCCGAACGCACGTGAAACACCAGCACTTGCCATTTAAAAAAAGAAGGAAAAAAAAAACGTCTGTACACACAGATTATATTCTAAACATTTACTCCAGAAATAAACTCTACGAACATGGAGAACAGTGATCCAACGCATCTTTGAGGGGACAAAGAGAAACATGATTTTGTATTTCAGGCAGCCATATTGCTGCGGCACCGGAGGAGCAGTTGGGGGTTCAGTGTCTTGCTCAATGGTCTCACCTCAGTCGTGGTTTTGAGGGTGGAGGAGAGCGGTAGTTATTCACTCCCCCCTTATTACTCATTCCTGCCGGACCTGAGACTTGAACCCGCAATCTTTGGGTTACAAGTCCGACTCTCTAACCATTAGGCCACGACTTTGGTAGAGTTTGTTTGTGGAGGAAATATATAGGCTATAATCTGTGTGTGTACACTGCTTTTAAAAATAGCGGATGCTGGTGTTTCGTGTGCATTCGGCCAATCAGCGTACACTTACGTCACTGGTAGTTCCTATAGTGCTGGGCTAGACGCTACTCTGAAGTAGGAGCTAATTTAGTTCCCCCAAAAGGCGTTCCTAGAACTAAAATCATTCCCAGAGCCCCAGAGTTTTTCTTATTATAGGGAGATGAGAGGGTTTGTATCTCTTACCAACAACGGCTAACTTGGATCATGTGAGGCACCTCTCAGCCTATCGTGTACATGTCAATGCCCGTCGTTAAAAGTTTTATGACAGTCAGTTACAGTTTATGTTAATCAGTTTCTTGTGGATTTAGCGCATTGGTCTCATGAATTAATTTTCTATATTTGCTGATATATCGCTTGTAAAGGTTCAGTAGGACTGCATTGTTTGTGGAATGTGCTTTACTGCGGAAAAAAAGCATGAATATCTCTGAGCTGCTAAGTACTGGTCACTGCAGGGCACATAAAACTACATTTAAGAGTACACTAAAACTTAATTGTAATTTAATAAATTATTAAAATTATATGTATTTTTACCATCATTCATTAAAAAAACGTTATATCATCATCATTAGGCACAATGCAGTCATAAATCATTTCAGTACAAGATTAACCTGGCAGTGATAGAAAGAACTTCCTTTTTTTTCTTTCATTAAACAATATACAATATGTGACCCTGAAGCACAAACCCAGTCATAAGTCTCATGGGTATTTGTGGCAATGGCCAACAATACATTTTAAGGGTCAAAATTATCTTTTTTTCTCTTATGCCAAAACTCTTTAGGATATTCATGTTCCATGAAGATATTTTGTAAATTCCCTACCGTAAATATGTGAAAAATGTATAATTATTATTAAAAATATGTATTGCTAAGGACTTCATTTGGACAACTTTAAAGGAGATTTTCTCAATGTTTAGATTTTTTTGCACCCTCAGATTCCAGATTTTCAGATAGTTGTATCTCAGCCAAATATTGTCCTATCCTAACAAACCATACATCAATGGAAAGCTTCAGATGATGTATAAATCTCAATTTTAAAAAATTGACCCTTATGACTAGTTTTGTGCTCCAGGGTCACATATTTATAATTAAATAATTCCTTTTCTCTTTATTCATTAAAGTGCATAATATCAGTGTCATATGCATACATGCCTTCAAGTCTTCATCTGAATGTTTTACTTTCTTTAGACAATATACTATATCAATCAATATTACTATGAAATACTATGGTAACGCCGTAAATGAGTCTTACCCGTCACAAAATTCCCTTCTCTGCCTTCTCTTATAAAATAACCTCTTTATCATAGTAAAATCTACAGATCATTCCCAAACAAAAGTATTGTTTTGCGTAAAACGTGTTGAAGATGTAGGCAGTCGATTCATTAAATGATAAGTTATTTCCTCACAAAAGCGGATTATTCAGTGTAGTGAAGCCTTTTCTCCATTGACATGGAGTCTCCATCCCTGTGTACCAACACAGTCGAGCGTTAGCATTAGCCATTACAATTTCTTGGCTGAAAGTTGCAGGCTTGCCTTAGTGGCTTTGGAAAGCCCCAATTGATTAGTTGGTTCAGGTGTGTTTGATTAGGGTTGGAGCTAAACTCTGCAGGATGGTAGCCCTCAAGGAGCAGGGTTGGAGACCCTGTGTAACAATATATGTATATAAAGAGTACTTTATATTACATCATATACAATTTTGTGTAAAACAGTTTTGAATAATCCCATATGATTATACATTTCTTTTTTTACATGTGAATGCATTTGCATTCCTCAATCGTAGGAGGCTCTCTCTCTGCCGAACTGGTTGCCGACGATGAGCTCTTTGTTCGCTGGCTGGGAATCGCAGCCTTTCTTCCTGTCATCAGCTTCCAGACACCTCCTTGGGTCTTTGAGAAGGAATGGGTGAGTGCAACAAGGACGAGTCCTCAGCCCTATTCAGGTTTAGCTTTCGGTCGTTTTTTTCTCATTGTGGTCAGGAGAGAAGAAGGGATAACATATGGAGCTAAGTGTAATAAAGACTGAGTTCCCTGGTAGGAAAACTGGGCGCATTGAGAGTTAAACGCCTCAGATTGAGAGATTTCTGTTTCATTCTTAACATAACAATAGGAACCTAATACTCATCCACTCCATGGTGTATCATGAGAATGCCCTCCTCCAAATACTATCTAAATACATACCAGAATATCTAGTCTCAAGCACTGATATATTTGAGCCCGTAGAGCACAGTTTGAGTTTAGGACCGGCACAGAGAATCCTCCAGGTGGCTGTTTTTCTTGCATTTCAGGGTGTAATTGCTTGGCCTTTCCCCAACATCACCTGTGGTTAAGGGTCCATCTGGTCTGCATTAGTGTCTCTTTCAAATTTATGACTCTCAATCTTAACTGTAATGAGAACCGCTGCACCAGGAATAATGAATCGCTGGATAAGTGGAAAAGAAAATTTCCAGAGACAATTACAGGTTTCATTTGTGATTTGACTTTGCAGTCCAGACTAGGGGGTGGTTCTTTTTTTTCTAATCACTGGTAGAAGTAGATCTTTCATTGGTTTGCATTGCTACAGTTGGGCAAATGTGGTTATATTTAGACAAAAAAGTAGAGGGACAGCTGAATTTGGTCATGCAAATTCTGATCATTAATCACTGCCAATGAACAGGCAGTGAAGTTTCAACCTAGAGGGTTAATTCCCCCAGAAATGAAAATGAAGTCATCATTTACTCACCCTGATGTTGTTTCAATGCTGTACACCCTTCTTTCTACTTTTTAAGACCACAAAAGGAGAATTTTAATTTAAAAAATGTCCTGCTTGTGCTCATCCATATAATGGCAGTGAATAGCGATCAGCATCATGCTTCATGTGCCCCAATTATGCTATTTTAAAGGCTCTTGATTTCTTTTCGGAAGTCTTCTACAACATGTTTACATGCATCAAAGGTCAAAAAACACTGTCATTTTCTCATAATATACATTGCACATCACTACATTTTTCAATGATTCTCAGACGACTCAACGGATGAATCAGTCTCTGTAAATCCCTCCTTTCCGTGAGCTACTCTGCTCTGATTGGCCAGACGGCACAATCTGTTGTGATTGGTCTACCGCGTACAGCGCATTACCATAACTGAACTTAAGCTCTGGAGGCTTCCTATAGCTTAACGATTGTACACACTGTAAAAACAGTAACAATGACGATGATTTTACAATATCAATCAGAGCGTGAGTCCGATGATGAAACATTGGAAGAACTAGTTATTCACCCGAACCTCCATCGCAAGGACAACTTGAGCAGGACGTCTCTCAGTTATATGCAGTGTTGGGAGTAACGAGTTACAAAAGTAATGCATTACAGTAATGTATTACTTTTTGCTGTAACGCAGTAGTAAGGCATTACTAATCAATTTGCAGTGATATTTTACTTGGTACATGTTCAGTAACGCACTTTTAGCCCAAAATTTAACAACAACAAAAAAGGAGAAGAAAAACAGCAAGACAATAACGAATGAAAAATGCAAGTAAGTTATTACTTGTTCGTGGTCAGCCAATGGCCGCGTGTGGTGTCCAAGTTTGTAAATAAAGACTAAATGACAGCTTCTGATATAGGCTACAGTGGGGAGAACAAGTATTTGATACACTGCCGATTTTGCAGGTTTGCCCACTTACAAAGCATGTAGAAGTCAGTAAAATCACATTGTATGATTTTTAAGTAATTAATTTGCATTTTATTGCATGACATAAGTATTTGATACATCAGAAAAGCAGAACTTAATATTTGGTACAGAAACTTTTGTTTGCAATTACAGAGATCATACGTTTCCTGTAGTTCTTGACCAGGTTTGCACACACTGCAGCAGGGATTTTGGCCCACTCCTCCATACAGACCTTCTCCAGATCCTTCAGGTTTCGGGGCTGTCGCTGGGCAATATGGACTTTCAGCTCCCTCCAAAGATTTTCTATTGGGTTCAGGTCTGGAGACTGGCTAGGCCACGCCAGGACCTTGAGATGATTCTTACGGAGCCACTCCTTAGTTGCCCTGGCTGTGTGTTTCGGGTCGTTGTCATGCTGGAAGACCCAGCCACGACCCATCTTCAATGCTCTTACTGAGGGAAGGAGGTTGTCGGCCAAGATCTCGCAATACACGGCCCCATCCATCCTCCCCTCAAAACTGTACAGTTGTCCTGTCCCCTTTGCAGAAACGCATCCCCAAAGAATGATGTTTCCACCTCCATGCTTCACGGTTGGGATGGTGTTCTTGGGGTTGTACTCATCCTTCTTCTTCCTCCAAACACGGCGAGTGGAGTTTAGACCAATCTCTACCAAGAGACCAATTAGTCTCATCAGACCACATGACCTTCTCCCATTCCTCCTCTGGATCATCCAGATGGTCATTGGCAAACTTCTGACGGGTCTGGACATGCGCTGGCTTGAGCAGGGGGACCTTGCGTGCGCTGCAGGATTTTAATCCATGATGCTTTAGTGTGTTACTAATGTTTTTTCTTTGAGACTGTGGTCACCTTCCTCATGATCATTGATGCCCCACGAGGTGAGATCTTGGATGGTGCCTCAGACCGAGGGAGATTGACCGTCATCTTGAACTTCTTCCATTTTCTAATAATTGCGTCAACAGTTGTTGCCTTCTCACCAAGCTGCTTGCCTATTGTCCTGTAGCCCATCCCAGCCTTGTGAAGGTCTACAATTTTATCCCTGATGTCCTTACACAGCTCTCTGGTCTTGGCCATTGTGGAGAGGTTGGAGTCTGTTTGATTGAGTGTGTGGACAGGTGTCTTTTTTAAAGCTAACGAATTCAAACAGGTGCAGTTAATACAGGTAATGAGTGGCGAACAGGAGGGCTTCTTAAAGAAAAACTAACAGGTCTGTGAGAGCCGGAATTCTTACTGGTTGGTAGGTGATCGAATACTTGTCATGCAATAAAATGCAAATTAATTATTTAAAAATCATACAATGTGATTTTCTGGATTTTTGTTTTAGATTCCGTCTCTCACAGATGAAGAGTACCAATGATAAAAATTACAGACCTCTACATGCTACCTGCAAAATCGGCAGTGTATCAAATACTTGTTCTCCCCACTGTATTTGTATAGTGATTTGTTTCATTCATCTCCCTCTTGCTGGTGTACTTTTGTATTGTGTGTGGGTTTTACAGGAGTGCCGCGAGGCATGATTTCGGCCTCTGTGCTCGCGCTGGCCAGTGGATAAGCCAGGATAGCCCACAGTCATTATGCTACATCATATCGCCTTCTATTGGATGTAAAATGCTCTGTAGTAGCCTACTTTGTCATTTTAGAATGTTAAGTTCTACTTCTGTAGTTATTTTGGTGAAAGTAACTCAAAGGTAATACATGAGTAATATAACGCGTTACAATTCTGAGACAGTAATTGTTACAGTTACACTTAAAACAAACTAGGGTGAAGACTCAAATGCATGAAGGAAGGATTTATTTACAAAATAAACATAATCAAAAACAAAAACCCACAAGGGGGAAAAAAACATAATCAAACACGAAACAAGAAAATAACATATCAAAACAAACAACATACCAAACACAGTTCAAGGAGAGGGAGCGGAACACGGGGAAGGGAGACGTTAAACAACGTACCGACAAAGACAGTGAACACAAGGGAGCTATATAAAGGGGAAGAAATCAGGAGGGAACAGGTGGGAGAAATTAAACACTAATCAGATAACAAGGGGGAGGGATCAGACAGAGACACGAGCACATAGCCCAAAACAACAAAACACCAAGTGCTCCACAAGACAGGACAGACATGTGACATTACCCCCTCTTTAAGGAGCGGCTACCAGACGCTCCACAAAGGCAGGGCGGGACCGGGAGGACAGACCAGGGTGGGGCGGACCAGGGCGGGGCGGGAGGGACAGACCAGGGCGGGGCGGGAGGGACAGACCAGGGCGGGGCGAGAGAGACAGACCAGGGCGAAACAGACCCGAGCTGGACTGGAGGGACTGACCAGGGCGAGACGGAAGGGACTGACCAGGGCGAGACGGAAGGGACTGACCAGGGCGGGACGGGAGGGACTGACCAGGGTGGGACGGGAGGGACTGCCCAGGGCGGGGCGGGACGGGAGGGACTGCCCAGGGCGGGACGGGAGGGACTGCCCAGGGCGGGACGGGAGGGACTGCCCAGGGCGGGACGGGAGGGACTGCCCAGGGCGGGACTGACCAGGGCGGGACGGTAGGGACTGACCAGGGCGAGACGGGAGGGACTGACCAGGGCGATACGGGAGGGACTGACCAGGGCGGGACGGGAGGGACAAACCACGGAGGAACGGGGAAAACAGACAAGGAAGGAACGGGGGAAACAAAAAGTTTATGCGGCCAGGGCGGCGCGCAGAGTTCAGGCGGCCAGGGTGGCGCGCAGAGTTCAGGCGGCCAGGGCGGCACGCAGAATTCAGGCGGCCAGGGCGGCGCGCAGAGTTCAGGCGGCCAGGGCGGCGCGGGAAGAGCAGGATGCCAGGGCGGCGCGGGAAGAGCAGGATGCCAGGGCGGCGCGGGAAGAGCAGGATGCCAGGGCGGCGCAGTCAGAGCAGGCCGTCTGGGCGGCGCAGTCAGAGCAGGGCGTCTGGGCCGCGCAGTCAGAGCAGGGCGTCTGGGCGGCGCAGTCAGAGCAGGCCGTCTGGGCGGCGCAGTCAGAGCAGGGCGTCTGGGCGGCGCAGTCAGAGCCGGGCGTCTGGGCGGCGCAGTCAGAGCAGGGCGTCTGGGCGGCGCAGTCAGAGCAGGGCGTCTGGGCGGCGCAGTCAGAGCAGGGCGCCGGGTCGGCGCGGGCAGAGCACGGACCACCGGAACACGGACCACCGGAACACGGACCACCGGAACACGGACCACCGGAACACGGACCACCGGAACAGGGTCCACCGGAACAGGGTCCACCGGAACAGCGACCACCGGAACAGCGACCACCGGAACAGCGTCTGCCAGAACAGAGTCCACCGGAACAGGGACCGTCGGAACAGCGTCCACCAGAACAGGGTCCACCGGAACAGGGACTGCCGGAACAGCGTCCGCCGGAACAGGGTCCACCGGAACAGGGACTGCCGGAACAAGGACCGCCGGAACAGGGACCGCCGGAACAGGGTCCACCGGAACAGGGTCCACCGGAACAGGGTCCACCGGAACAGCGACCACCGGAACAGCGACCACCGGAACACCGGAACACGGACCACCGGAACACGGTCCACCGGAACAGCGACCACCGGAACAGGGTCCACCGGAACAGCGACCACCGGAACAGCGATCACCGGAACAGCGTCTGCCGGAACAGAGTCCACCGGAACAGGGACCGTCGGAACAGCGTCCGCCGGAACAGGGTCCACCGGAACAGGGACCGCCGGAACAGCGTCCGCCGGAACAGGGTCCACCGGAACAGGCGCGGACGGAGTCCTTCTCCTCTTCCTCCGTTTTGAACCCCCCAAACTCAGGACCGCCGGAACTGGGACCACCGGAACTGGGTCCCACGGAACGGTATCCACCGGAAATGGGACCACCGGAGATGTCATCGATGCCTTGGCCACTCGCTCCTGCACACGAGCGAGACCCTCCACCATTGCCTCAAACGTCTTCCCCTCAAACATCCTCCTAAACAGCCAGTCCATGGGTCCGTCGAGTGCATAAAAGAAAAGGTCTTTAAGAGGGCCTTCATTTAGCTTCAATCCCTCCGCCGCTGTAAGGAACTCGACCGCAAACTCCCTCAGATCGGTCCCTTGTTGGCGGAGGGATGCTAAAGTCTGAAACCTCAAGATACGTTCGTATTGGGGGCATGAGGCAGTGGGAGCAGGTAGATAGGCTGAAACCCTCCTCCGCTGAGTCTTCAACATGGTCGGTTCGTTATGTTACCGTTACACTTAAAACAAACTAGGGTGAAGACTCAAATGCATGAAGGAAGGATTTATTTACAAAATAAACATAATCAAAAACAAAAACCCACAAGGGGGAAAAAAACATAATCAAACACGAAACAAGAAAATAACATATCAAAACCAACAACATACCAAACACAGTTCAAGGAGAGGGAGCGGAACACGGGGAAGGGAGACGTTAAACAACGTACCGACAAAGACAGTGAACACAAGGGAGCTATATAAAGGGGAAGAAATCAGGAGGGAACAGGTGGGAGAAATTAAACACTAATCAGATAACAAGGGGGAGGGATCAGACAGAGACACGAGCACATAGCCCAAAACAACAAAACACCAAGTGCTCCACAAGACAGGACAGACATGTGACAGTAATATTGTAAGGTAAAGAATTACTTTTAAATAACAGTAACAAGGAATCTATAATGTATTACAGTTTGGAAGTAACTTGCACAACACTGGTTTATAGCTACTCATTTTGAGGTACATTATGAGATGTTACAACTGTAATTCCTCACCATCAGCATTAACAAGTGTATGTCCATCAACAAACCCATGTGTATATCGTTGTAACAGGGCATACGCTAGACGAGCACGTGTCGTATATATTCCAAGTGTTTGAAATCAAGGGATGTGTCTCATGGGATCATTCTGTGATACTTTTGCATATATTTTTTAAAACTTGATGCTATTTTTTATAAATGCTCCTTTTGTGGTCCGAAAAACAAAAACAAAAACAAGGGCTTTCGGCATTGGAAAAAACCAGGGTGAATAAATGATGACTTAATTTTAATTTTTGGGTGAACTAACCCTATAAATTAATAACACAAAATCAACATTCTTAAGTATTCTAAAAGTATTTTTATGACTACTTAAAATTTTCTCATTTCGTGTCTGAGGAAAAAAGTCAAATGGATTTGGTATGGCATAAGGGAGAATAAATGATGACAATTTTAGGGTGAACAATCCCTTTAAGAACTTTATGACTTCTATTTCAGCAGTGAGCAAATAGTATTGGAACTTGCAATGGTTTTGATCTTGGCTCATGGATATTATCTGGACAGTCTTAACCCCTTTAAATCATAATTAATTAGTATTTATGTTAAATGTGCTGATCATACTGAAATGCTTTACTTGCCTTTATTTTCCATTCGGTTTGATTGGCTTCTGCAGGCATTATGTGTGCGTGTGTGTATGTGTACTAGCGTTTGTGCGATTACCCAACACCCATTAGAGACTCAATGAGTATGTTGGGTCTAAATAGGAGGAAAATGGGAATGGAAGCCACAGGCCTGTTTTCCCCATTTAAAATTAAACCGAACTCAGGCAGTTATTCAAAATTCATCTCATGAAACTTTTTTTCATCTAGAGAATAGATTTTTTATGAACGTGGTTTTGCTTTGTTTCCGTCACCAGAGGCTGGCTAGGATGTTAACTGAAGGATGTGACCTCTCAAGGAATGTTAGAAACGAACCACAGCAGAGCTAGACGAGAAATGTGTAGAACAAAACATCCTCTTTCATATAAGTTTTAAGCATTCACTGACACTCTCACCTTCCGTCTAGGTTCTAAACCTCACCAGATTCTACATAGCCAAGCACCACGACTTTGTCGTTCCTTTGATACTGAAATACGCAGAGGAATGGCAAGATGCTGGAAACCCCATCTACAGACCTCTGTGGTGGCTTAGTCCAAATGACCCAATCACGTTCACCATTGATGATGAGTTCCTCATTGGAGATGAGGTAAGATGCTTCTAATCCACCCATTTAGGAGTGACCTGAGTTTAAGCTCATTTCTCAAAGACAGTGACCATGATTTTACCAAGTAGGACATGTTCCTTCATTTGTTGGTTTTGGAACAACACAGTCCAAACCTCCAACCCTAACCTGAAATCCGAAGGAGATTATGGGCCCTATTTTAACGATCTGAGCGCATGGTCTGAAGCGCACTGCACAGGTTCACTTAGGGCGTGTCCGAATCCACTTTTGCTAGTTTAAAGGTCCCATGGCATGGCATTTTTCTATTATTTTATAGTGTTTTCTGAGGTGTACTTATATTATTAGTATGATTTTTACATCATGAAATGTCATAATTTAGAAATAAAAGGCATTTTTTCTATACTGCTGTTTGCCCTGTGGCTGAATGCCCTGCTACAAGAGGCGTGTCTGCTGTGAGACTTCAGTAAAAACGCCCACTGTTGTGATTGGCTGACATCTTTGCATTTTAAATGAGCGGAGGGGGCGTGGTTTAACGAGGCACGAGCAGGCACGAGTCTGCCAGAGAGACGGATGGACCTGTGTTCACTTCTCATCAGTTCTCTCAGCATGTCTCAGTTCAGGGTGAACTGTTGTAGTTACTAGCATATACTTCAGGTTATTAGTTTATTTCTAGTCGGAGGGGCTGTCACTCATGTCAGAAAGTTAGTAACTTTAGTAAATTATGGATCAGCGCTGACTCGAGACGCGAACCGTTTAGAACGATTCAGTCCGATTTGGTGAACTGGTTCGGTTCACTAAAAAGAACCGATTCAAAAGAATGATTCGTTCGCGAACCGGACATCACGGAGACGAAGCGATTGCTAACAAAGTTATTTATAGTAACTACTGAGTTATGAGAGCGCTGTCAGTCAGCGCGAGTTTATTGTGTTTGTATCTGAGAGTTCTGAATAAACACGAGTCCCAGTCACACCGAGTCCTCTTCATCATTATTCTACCAACTTTGTAACACATGCAATGTACCATTACAGCGAGATGAACGAGTTAGTAAGTTTGATTAAAGCATTATTTCTAGATATGTTCCAATCATATGAATAGCGTCATTGACGCGCATTGAGTAACGTTACACAGCGCAAACAAAGACACAACAGCAGTAATCGAATGTAATCCAGTTTATTGTGGGGAAAGCTGGCTAGCCTAGCCGGATACCCTCACGCTTACCCCCCTTCTGCTTAATCTAACGCCGCGTTTGGTGCCTCCGCTGTGGGCCAGATGCAGTACTGGGGGTCGGGGATGTTGGAGGCCGAGCTTCGGCGTGTGTGAAGTTTATCTCTAAAGATGTGACTGCTGATGTTAAACAGAAAAGACTGTATGCACATTTTAGAACAGATAGACGCGACAAGGACGTACAAAAACACTGACTCACAAGATAGAAAACACAAAAACACCGTTCTGTCGGGAGAGAGAGAAGCCGCTGCGTGTCCACAAATAATAAATAATAAGCTACACATAAGAAATCAATGATCACAGATCAGAAGGAACTGAAGAAAGACTTCTGTTTTCATTTGTACATCCAAACACTGAGAAACTGCCAGTGTTCACTCGTTCACAAATAACGTTAATGATCTCTCGCGCTTGCATGGGCGTGCCAGATTCTCTGGGCGGGGAAAGGGAGGTAACCGTTCCTGCTTGGACGTCAAACCAGGAGCCTTCAGGATTGGCTCGTCTGGCCTGTCATTTTCTCAAAGGCAGAGAAAGACAGCCAGAACTCGGTTTTACACCGATCAACATTTCTATCCACTTGGGGACAATATTCAGGCTAGGGGAACTCATATTAATGTTGAAATACCTCATAAAATGAAAATTTCATGCCATGGGACCTTTAACGACGGAAAAAACGGTCGGCGCATGGTCTAAAAGGGTTGTCCCTAGTCTCTTAATGAGTCATGGGTGTGTTTTGAGTGTAATGTGCAATAAACCAATCAGAGTCTCATCTCCCATTCCCTTTAAAAGCCAGTTATGCTCGCGCCGTGGTGGATTCGCTGTTTACATGGTGGAATTTGCGAGAGGAAAGCCTGAACGCTTCCCCAGAGAGGAATCCTTTTATTTTTAATATTTATAAATGTGTGTGTGCTGCTGCACGTCCTTGTGTGTGTAAAAAGCAGAGTGTACGCGCATTGTGCACCTGCCTATAGGCACATATTTATAGGCGCGCCCTTTAAATAACACAAAAAGTCCTGCACTATTGACTTTAAACCAAGTATTTGTTGGTCAATGGCGCAGTTGTTTTCAGTTCCTCAAAATAGCAACGCACCAACAATGCGCCTGAACACACCTTGTTTTCAGACCAGCATGCCCATGGGCGAACAGATGTGTGTGCATTTACTATTTAAACAATGTGGCACTGGACGTGAAAATGATAACTGCGTCGGGCTTAAACTAGCAAAAAACACTTGCGTCGCACCTGCCGTCGCATTGCACCGGGTGTATGATCGGGCCCTGTATGTTTTCGGTGTTGATTTTGTCAATGAAATTCACAAAGACCCGCCCCCTTTAGTTACTGTTGCTATGTCTGACAAGCCCCGTCGCTCTTACGCCACACATCATGTTCTCACGCAGTGAAAAATTCATCACGGAGCAAAGAAGACTCTGAGAACGGGCCAACAAACAGGACAGAGCAGGTTACTTTTGATATGAAACAAAGTTTAACCTCTAAAAAAAAATGTGTTTTAAAGAAATAAAGTAAACAATAAATGCCATTTTGTGGCTCTTTAACGTGAACCGATAATTTCTTCCTTGTAGTTAATTTATAGCATCAAATAAACATGAATGAACATCAGAAGGAATGTTGTTTCAACCGCGGAAAGGCGTCAGTACACACTAGGGCTGAACGATATTCTGTTTTAACATCGACATCGCGATGTGCGCGTGAGCGATTGTCACATCGCCGGAACATGCGATGTGAAGGGTAGTAGCCCATGGTGTATTAAGAGAACGGTAGCACCAGGGTAGCACACAGTAAACACGAGTTTGTTGTATGGCTTGTTGCCGGGGTGACATGCAAGTTCCGCGTGCCTGCACAGTGATTGGTTCGCTGTGCCGCTGCTCACCGCTCACAGCCAACATTCACTGCTAAAAATGCGCGACGAAGAGGATAATTTCGTACCAAAAAGAAAGTCGAAATCATCTATTTTGGACTATTTCGCCTACAAAAAGGAGAATGTTGACCAAAAAGAGGTACTTTGCATGGAGTGTCATAAAGTCCGCTTGGGGCTTAGATGAGACACGTCAAGTCTGTATAACAACAGATAATGCAGCGAACATGGTGAAAGCTGCCGATCTGAACAAGTGGAACAGGCTACAGTGCTTCGGCTGGTTCTATGTGACAGCTTTTAGGTGCCGTTAACATGAACGCGTCGCGTCCCTGCATCAGCACCGAAAACTTAAGAGAGAATACGATTTTTTTTACTTATTTTGAGGAATTATAGCCTAATGAACAAACAAATGTGTATTCCTGCGACAAGCTCGCCGTCAGAGAGACTTTTCAGTACTAGTGGCAACAAACCTCACGTGCTATCGGAAATTTGATAATTCCGACTTCTGAAGTCGTGATTACGAGCTTGTTGCATTTAAGTGCTTTGTTGTCGGAGTGAACAGGAATCATGGTGGACACCAGGATATTCTTGCCTATTTATTGGGAAAATCTTATTAAAACCAACATCATATGTAGTGTCCCATGCACCGACAACCATATAAACATTCCAGATAGTCCGCTTTCTGCTGATTCTGTAATTTCAGTCAAATGCAGGCTATTTTTGCTGTGTACCAAACATACAATACGCTTCATATGATTACTCTTACATGCGAATATGTACTACATTAATGTCAAGACAAGACGACCTAGCTGTTTTGGGAAAAAAACAATAAAACCACACCTGCCACAGCAGTCTAGTTCTCCCCGCCTTCATGTTTAAAGTTTATGACATGCCCATCTCGGGAATTGGGGTATCAAAATTATTTCCGAACTTCCCAGTGGTAAACAGGACATCAGAGGGTGTTCATGTGCAATTTTTACCTAGGAAACTCGTATTTACGATAATTCCGATAGCACGTGAAGGCCGCATAAGCCTGCAAAGGTTGATAGACTTGTGTTCTTAGTTAAAAACCTTGAGTAGGCAAAGCATACAGCATACATAAGCAATTAAGCATGCATGATCATGATGATCATGCTAAAGAATACTCAGTTTAGAAGTTTTATTTCATTTTGTTTAGCCATAATTATGATGTTGACCAACACTGTTTTACTTTGGCACTTTTGCTAAGAAAAGTTGACTTAAAAACAAAAGATTGTGAACCAAAATGCTTATAAGTTGTTTTATAAAAAAGAAAAAAAAAAGTTAAGTTATGTTATGAACCAATCAGCGGGGTTGGTGTTGTAAAGCTGCTGTTTAAATGTGTTCGGCTTTTCTGTTTACAGGAATATGTTCTCTAATCTGTTTAGAAGATTTAATACAAAAAAAATTTAAGTTTTATTTCATTTAGTTTATTTCATATATTTAGTCATGATTATGATGACCAACACCAACACTTTTACTTTAGCTAGGAAAAGTTGACTTAAAAGATTGTGAACCAAAATGCTTATAAGTTGTTTTATAAAAAATATATTTATTTTAAGTTATATTGTTGTAAACCTATCAGGGGGGTTGGTGTAAAGCTGCTGTTTTATTTAAAAATGTGTTCTGCTTTTGTGTTTACAGAAATGTTCTAATTTTGGAATAAAATATTAAGTGACCTTTTTGTCACTTGTAATGAAACTTGCTTATTAGTGAAATTATTAATATCATGGAATGGTAATTATTAACTTTAGCCTGGATTGATGGCTCTCAATATCGCAATATATATCGTTGGGAACAAATTTTTCGCAATGTAATTTTTTCCAATATCGTGCAGCCCTAGTACACACCGTTTTTTAAGTTACCAAAGAGTTTTGATATTTTTCCTATTTAAAACTTGACTCTTTTGCAGTTAAATCGTGTACTAAGACTGACGGAAAATGAAAAGTTGTGATTTTCTAGACCGATATGGCTAGGAACTATTCTCTCATTCCTGCGTAATAATCAAGTAACTTTGCTGCCGTACCATGAGTGCAGCGGCGCAATGATATTACACAGCACCTGAAAATAGGCTAACTTCTGTCAACATAACCTACGTGACAACCTGCTTGCACAGAGAGCGCTGGGGACTATTTTCAGGTGCTGTGTAATATCATTGCACCGCTGCACTCATGGTACGGCAGCAAAGTTCCTTGATTATTACGCAGGAATGAGAGAATAGTTCCTTGTCATATCGGCCTAGAAAATCACGACTTTTCATTTTCCGTCGGTCTTAGCACACGATGTAACTACAGAAGAGTCAAGTTTTAAATAGGAAAAATCTCGAAACTCTTTGGTCATTTTTTTGAGCGAGATGCTAACGGTCTAATCAGATTCAATGATCTATGCTAAGCTATGCTAAAAGTGCTACCGCCAGACCCGGAGATCGGCTGAATGGATTCGAAAACAGTAAAACTCAAATGTTTCACTCAATGGGAGCTGGAAAATGAGCCTAAAAAAGTGGCGTGTTCCTTTAAGCTACTAAACCCCAACCCAAAGTCAAATCCTAATCCTATAAACCATCTGGTTCAAAGGAATGTTGTTCCAGGACTAACAAAGGATGTTGATCAAATCCTCCCAGGCGAAATCACCACGATTGTTCCTTTTTTTTCTAGGTTCTTGTTGCTCCGGTTACAGAAAAAGGAGCTGTACAAAGAGACATTTACCTGCCTGAGAGTGGCTTTCAGTGGCAGGACACGAACAATGCTCAAGTGTTCGATGGAGGGACGTTTCTGGAAAGTTACCCGGTCGGCCTTGGGGACGTGCCGGTTTTTGTACGACAGAGATCCTGAGGCTTCCTTACAACTTTTTTTCTATTTTTGACATTTTCACTTGTGCTGATCTCAAATTGCACTTTCCATAAAGACCATTATCTGTGTCTCAAGGAATCTTGAGATTAGGTAGAAGATAGTTTTACAATTGCACTTTAAAAATCAAAATCATTTATATTTTCTCATGATTTTTAGATCCCTCTTGTTTTTCTCCGCTACTTGTTTTGTTAATTCATGAGATTTGTCTTCAGAACGCCGTTTACATTTGATAAATTCTTATAGCCTCTTAAAGTTAAATTGTTACCATGATATGGAGCTAGATATCAAACCCTTTGCTTAAAAACTATCAATGGAATTTTACGATGACCAAACTATCGAAAAAAATTGAGAACGACTCTACAAGGACAAACCGATGCGCTAAATGGGTGAAGATGAAAATACCTTAGACATCACTCATCACAGCGGGGTTTTACTTGAACTTTGCTGAATATTTGCTGTAGTTTGTAATGTTTTAACTGTACCTCAAGTTCTCATGGTGTTTTTTTGGATGCAAACTTTTCAACATGAACTGTGAGAGAAGCACTTATTGATAGGGGAGACTGAAATGAAGGGCTTTTAATGTGAATAGCACACTCATTTTGTACTACATATACATGTATATTGAAGATCAATCAGTAGCAGAAGAATATGAGCCAATGTCAAACAATAGCTGTACAGTCTTAGTTTTAATGGAACACACAAAGGACAAATTTGTTACTTCATAAGAGATTTTGATATGCTGATTTTAATAATGATTTGTTTAGCTTCTAACTGACCAGATTAACCAATATGGTAATTCTAGATATTACGTAATTCATACTGTAGGACATTATTGAAGGTAGAATTAGAGTTTTGTATTTATATCGCTTCAGACTAAACTTGATCATTCATTGACGACGTCTGCCTTAACTTTAGAAAAACGTTGATGATTGTAGCGGCATTTGTACATTTTGTGGTCATGTTTAAAATACCTGGTTTTCTTAAATGTAGTTGCTAATTTTTAGAAAGCTAAATTCCACCATTACAAATGAATTGGGTTAACGAAAGTAGATTTTTCTACGGCCTGAGGGGAACATTGTCCTGTAGAATTGTGGTTTAAAGTGCTCCTATTATGCTAAATTAAAGGTTCCTAAATTCTTTTGAAGGTCTCTTACAATCGGTTTACATGCATTCAAGATCAAAAACATTTTCCCATAATATATATTGCAGCATCACCTCTTTCTTACGGTGTCTGAAACAGCTCAATCAAGGATTCAGTCTCTCTAAACCCCTCCTTTCCGAGAGTCTTCTCTGCTCTGATTGGTCAGATGGCCCTGTCTGTTGTGATTGGTCTACTCTGCTCTGATTGGTCAGATGGCCCAGTCTGTTGTGATTGGTCTACTCTGCACTGATTGGTCAGATGGCCCAGTCTGTTGTGATTGGTCTACTCTGCTCTGATTGGTCAGATGGCCCTGTCTGTTGTGATTGGTCTACTCTGCTCTGATTGGTCAGATGGCCCTGTCTGTTGTGATTGGTCTACTCTGCACTGATTGGTCAGATGGCCCAGTCTGTTGTGATTGGTCTACTCTGCTCTGATTGGTCAGATGGCCCAGTCTGTTCTGATTGGTCTACTCTGCACTGATTGGTCAGATGGCCCAATCTGTTGTGATTGGTCTACTCTGCTCTGATTGGTCAGATGGCCCAGTCTGTTCTGATTGGTCTACTCTGCACTGATTGGTCAGATGGCCCTGTCTGTTGTGATTGGTCTACTCTGCACTGATTGGTCAGATGGCCCAGTCTGTTCTGATTGGTCTACTCTGCGCTGATTGGTCAGATGGCCCTGTCTGTTGTGATTGGTCTACTCTGCTCTGATTGGTCAGATGGCCCAGTCTGTTCTGATTGGTCTACTCTGCTCTGATTGGTCAGATGGCCCTGTCTGTTGTGATTGGTCTACTCTGCGCTGATTGGTCAGATGGCCCTGTCTGTTGTGATTGGTCTACTCTGCACTGATTGGTCAGATGGCCCTGTCTGTTGTGATTGGTCTACTCTGCACTGATTGGTCAGATGGCCCAGTCTGTTCTGATTGGTCTACTCTGCGCTGATTGGTCAGATGGCCCTGTCTGTTGTGATTGGTCTACTCTGCGCTGATTGGTCAGATGGCCCTGTCTGTTGTGATTGGTCTACTCTGCTCTGATTGGTCAGATGGCCCAGTCTGTTCTGATTGGTCTACTCTGCTCTGATTGGTCAGATGGCCCTGTCTGTTGTGATTGGTCTACTCTGCGCTGATTGGTCAGATGGCCCTGTCTGTTGTGATTGGTCTACTCTGCACTGATTGGTCAGATGGCCCAGTCTGTTCTGATTGGTCTACTCTGCGCTGATTGGTCAGATGGCCCTGTCTGTTGTGATTGGTCTACTCTGCTCTGATTGGTCAGATGGCCCAGTCTGTTCTGATTGGTCTACTCTGCGCTGATTGGTCAGATGGCCCAGTCTGTTGTGATTGGTCTACTCTGCGCTGATTGGTCAGATGGCCCAGTCTGTTCTGATTGGTCTACTCTGCGCTGATTGGTCAGATGGCCCAGTCTGTTCTGATTGGTCTACTCTGCTCTGATTGGTCAGATGACCTGATGGGAGGGGAAAGTTCTGTGCATTTTTTCCCTTGCAAACTTATTGAAAGTTTGGGAATTTGTATCCCAATTGAGGTGCTTGCAAGGAGCATTTTCATTCGGATTGGACTTTTAAACCGATTGTAATTGGAATACAATGCTCCATGCGAGTCCTCATCTTTTGGAAGTGCACGCAAAGTGGATGTGCTTTCGCAGAGTAGAAAACATTTTCCAGGCCTCATCTACAACTAAAGTGTTTGAGGGCGGGTCAAAGTAGACGTTTGTGGGCAGCCAATGAAGACCATAGGCTGGCATTATGCAAATGTGTTCCAAACCCAGGGTTTGTGACAGGAAGTGTTTCAGAATAGATTCTTTCTTTTAGGAGACAATAACTTTGTTGTGCATTTTGATCTTTAAAACTTTGGAGACCTTTTACATTCACAAACAGCTATCTCACACACTGCATGTAGGGTAATATATTCGAAAAAGCATAATAGGGGCACTTTAAGTGAGTTTGGCAAAATGCAGATGAATTTTTTCAATCATTTGATAGAGGTGCTGCTACTCAGCTTGTGAATCTCTCATGCCTCGACAAGGCATTAGTCCCTGTGCTAAAACACTAAATCACAATCCCCGCCGTGTGAATCTACAGCGCAGAGAGAGAAGGAGAACTTGATCAGTATCACCTGATACGCGTGTCCTACTGGGAATGTCCTCTTAATCCTCACTGTGATTTTGAATGTTTACTGTATCTGCAGGTTTCTCAGGTCAAAGATATCAAATCCAAGAGAAAGAAAATGTCTTACGCCCCAGCGCACTGTTAACGTCTTAATCTCTTGATGCTCTTTTCATTTGAGCATTTACAGAAGAGACTAATTGTGATGATCTTATATAGAGTGGTGTCTTGGGAGCCTTGGTTTGCTTGTATTTTATATTCAAATGCTGCGCTATGAAAATGATATTCTGAAAAGGTCCCTGCTGAGCAATCTTTGAGGTGTTTTTTTTTTTTTTAATCAGGTGCCGCAAGCCAATCAGCAATATGCATATATCATATGACTGTGCCATTACACTTTTCTGTCTTCTGTTAATCTGAAAAATAGAGATGTCAATCTGCAATAAAGTTTACATTTTGTTACTGTATAGGAGCCTGTTGTTTACAGACTAAATCCTGTGAAACCTGTCAAGATCATGTCCCGTTCTACCCCAAAGTCAAAAGAAGCAAAGAAGAAGGCTTGGAGAAATTTTAACCCATTTTGAGAAAAATTGCTTTTCTGTTTTTTATAAAAATTCTCATTGTTATCGATTGGGGAGGAAAATGTACTATTTAAAATGTTATGTAAGTAGGTATATTATATGTAGAATTAAAATAATTAGATGTAGATATTTTATATCATAACATAGTTTACATAATAATTAATAATAATATACAATTTACACATTCAATTACATTTAAACATTCAGGTGAAATATGTTAATAATGATTAGCTTAAAGCCTCATGTACACCAGGACGATTATCGTGCACGCTTATCGCCAGCGTTTTTCGACGCGTCTTAGTGAAAATCACTTTGGTATAAACACAAAGATGCGCCAAGTGAACATGCAAATTCAATCCCTGACAGTAGAAGGCACTTTTGATTTGATTGCAGATCAAATAGGATTCCATGGAAACTCTATCAAATCCTATTAGAACTGCAATTCCTCTCCATAACAACTCCCTCTAATCGAGATTTTTGTAGTCGCTTTGTAGTCACAGCAGCCTCGTTGCATCTTCTTCTTCGTCTACTTACTCCCTTTTCGTCGTCTTCTTCTTCTTGGGTATCAATGTGTGCTCGACAAGACCGTTTTGTGCTTGAGCGCCACCAAGTCGTGTTTTACTGTAACTTCAGCAGCTCCAGGCACGTGAACCAAAGCGACAATCTCATTGGTCTGGCATTTTTTTAACGTGGCACGTCAAACCAAAAAAAAAATTGCACCCAAGGCTCTTTTTTTTTTAAATAACGCTTTTACACCTGCCGTTTTGCACACTCACATTGGCTCCCTTTGTTTATCACGCTGCGTTAAACGTCAACGTCGGCGATAACCGCACCCGATAATCGCCTTGTTGTGAACAAGCCGCAACTGTGAAAATGTCACAATGCAAAATATACATTGTAAACTCTAAAGGCCTGTACACACCGGGATGAATATCGCGCGCGCTTATCGCCAGCGTTTTTCGGCCCTTCGGCCCGTCACACCCAAGCAATTTTCACTGCCGATGCGTCGAGTGAACGCGCAAATTCAGTAGATGACGCTCCCGGTACACAAGGTGGTGCTTGAGCACCACCAAGTTGTGTTTTACTGTCACTTCAGCAGCTCCAGGCACGTGAACAAAAGCGCTTATCTCATTGGTCGGACAGAGTCAAAATAAAAAACGAACCGAGGCGTTTTTTTTTTTTTAATGACGCTTTTATGCCTGCCGTTTTGTGCGTCGGTGTGCACATTCACATTGGCGCCCTTTGTTTAGTCATGAGGTGTTAAACGTCGGCGATAAACGCACGCAAAAATCGCCCCGGTGTGAACAGGCCTTAACGCTCAAAATAATTATTTGGTTTGATTAGAGCCAACTCAAACAAATTAGTTCAAACATATTAACGTTTATAAGTATTTACAATTTTCTTTTTCTTTTGAGTTCTCAAAACTGACACAGTCTAAGCAATTTAACTGTTTCGTTGTTTTGTCGTATATGAACTTGTTTAGTTTAATTTAGACTAACTTAAATTTAACTGAAACTGGGCTGGGATTTCTATTTCCCAGCATGCTTTGTCATGACACTCAAAAGGGACAGTAAATGCCAAAAAAACAAATGTTGTGCAAGATTAATGTTAAGTGGGATATTAAGTTATGTTTTGTTATGCTAGTTTATAAGAATTTGTGTTATGTTGTGCTTTTTGTAGGTTTACCATCATTGTGACGAGTGGAGCATGAGAACAGTTTGAGAGCAGATATACAGTGTGTTAAATGCATTACATTGCTGTCCTCATTCAGCAAGGGCTATGCTAATGCTACCAAAATATTTATTGCAGTTAGCAAAGTGGCATTTATTGAATTGCTAGTTAAAGCTAGTCAAGCTTCCACTACTAAAAATGTGAGGTTACATGATATTTTTAAGTTAAATGTGTGAATTAGCTTACTCAAATATTTCAAGTTCAGAGCAATTCAAATGAGTTCTTAAAGTTCTTAACTTTCTTAAACTTTTAAATTTCTTAACTTAACAACTGATTGCCTACATTTATATGAGCTATGCCAACTTATTCGGGTATACAGTGGCTTCAATGCGGAATAAAATATATTTTGTACATTTTTTTCTTGATATTGAGGTGACACTTAAGTCTCAAACACATAACTACTGTGTGTAGTATTGCATGCAAATAGAAATACACCCATTTAGAGATCTGATCTGTTTAACAGGGCGTTGGAATCCCCACATTTGTCATTGTAGAAGTAGCCACCATCTGACCCTTCAATAAACACAGGGATATTTAAGTGAGCGTCCACACTCGCACAGTATCAGTGGCTCTGCTGACGATGAAAACCTGCACTAATTCCTCTTAAACCCAATATAAATTATTTATAGTAGAAGGGCATGCAAATGGAATCATATGGAAAACACATTCAGGGGCCCCTACCTATTCCATTACAGGCACACACACACACATAATCCCAAAGAAATGTTACGTTCCCTACTTATTAAATATTATATGTTTGTGTAAATCATAGTATTAAATGGTATTGTTTTTTACTGCCATTGGTCAATTAAACAGGTAGCCACGCCCCCAAACGTACACCATTGGTCAAGCCTATGCTGTGTTCAACTTTTTAAGGAGATCAATCAACTTCTGAATGGCTTATAGTTGTCAGTATAGGTGAGAGTATTCTAACATCGGGGGAAAAAAGACAAATTTCATCAGTATGAATGGTTTTTGAACATTCGAAAATTCGCTATGTTGGTGTTTCACGCATGAAGTCCACGAGTTCATCAGATAACAGTCACATCATACAGCTAACTAAAATACAAATGTCTTTCCTCCACGACTGCACACAAACTACACTAGTTGTGAAATAGTGGGCTGATGCTACTTTTTAGGTTTAAGTGAACAAGTTTTGTTGTGTGAAATGTTTTTTTTTAAGAGTATAAATGGTAATCAATTAGCCAAAAAAACATGGTTACTACACTTTTACTACAAGAAAACCATGGTTGATTTCCGTAAGCCGCGCCATGCATAATTCAAAACTTTTTATAGAAATGTATCTTGAGTAGCCTATATAGCTTTGTGTAAGTATACACGATTTAGATGACTAAATTTATTAAACTTTTTAAATAAGAAAAACACTACTGAATGCATCTTTAAGAATGGTACCTAATATAAACATCCCCCCATATTCAAGTTAAAAGTGTTGATGGTCTTGGCAGACAAGAACACAATCCGAAATATAAGCTGCAGCGGAAATGGGTTATTGAATGTCTTCACTGGGAATAACACTGTAGAGAAAATGTGTGTGCTTCCCGTTTTGCCTTCTTGAGATATTTGTCACCTTGCAATGGTTTTAAGAGTCTGCCTGATATATAGTATCTGAGGACCAACAGAATATCCTTTCAGACCCACAGCCAACAGGGTATACAGCTGTCTATGCATTAGAAATAGGATGCATGGGCTAGTAGGACTACCGCTTATAGGAAAGCCGAGTGTGGGTTTATATTTACAGTTGACAATCATAGTTAAATGTATGGCGCAGCAATTTTACAGAGTTAAAACAATTTAGTATGACAGAGATTCACGCCAAAAATCCCTCAACAGACTGAGATTAAATATGAACATTACATGTTAAAGAGACGCCATCTACTGGAGAAACTAACTACATGCTTAAAAATACATGAGGGATCGCCACTCTGTTCAAATTATCATTAGTTTTAAACTTTAATGTATAAAAATGTACTGAATTTAAAAATATTTAATAAAAGTATTAGCTTCTGAAGGGCAGTGCTAAATGGAAAAAGCATCCTGTTTCCTTCTTGAGCATCAGTACATGTTTTCACCTTTTGTAATAGTTGTGTATGAGTTACACATTAATTATAATAAAAATGTAATAATAATAAATAATTGTTACATTTATAATATATAGCTCTTTTCTGGGTATACAAAACGCTTTACATGGAGGGGGGGGGGGGGGTGGTCTCCTCAACCACCACCAATGTGCAGCATCCATCTGGATAATGCGACGGCAGCCATATTGCGCCAGAACGCCCACCACACACCAGCTGATTGGTGGAGAGGAGAGAGAGTGATGAAGCCAATCAGTATATCTGTATATGGGGATTATTAGGAGGCCATGAATGGACTGAGACCAATGGGCAAATTTTGGGGATTTTTTTAAGGACCTCTGTTTAACGTCTCATTCGAAGGACGGTTCTTATTGACAGTATAGTGTCCCATCACTATACTGGGGTGTTAGGACCCACACAGACCACAGGGTGAGCGCCCCCTGCTGGCCTCACTAACACCTCTACCAGCAGCAACCTAGTTTTCCCAGGAGGTCTCCCAACCAGACTCAACCCTGCTTAGGCTACAGGGTGATATGGCTGCTGACAATTGTCCTCAGTGTGAAAAGATGGATCTCAAAATCATACAGTCATTGTTGGAAAGGGTGTCAAATATCTAGAAGATGCTTGGAAAACCTGAGAATGTGCAGGACCTGAAGGATTTTTCTGAAGAACAGCAGGCAGTTCAGGAGAAACAAGCACAAACTACCAGGAGCGTAGTTTATGGGGGGGATGGGGGGAGGTAACCCCCCCCCCCCCCCAATATTCAAATCCATCAGTTACATGTACAAGTACTGAGAATGAGGTATGAGAATATTTTGTAATAGCTGAGTACACACCACATATATTTTAGCTAGCTAATCCATTGCAATGTATTTAGCTATAAACTATCAGTATAACAAGTTACCAAAGCAGCTGTCTGTTTTGCTAGTTCATTTTTCAATAGTGTCTGTAATTATCAATGATTTACAGTTGTTCAAGAGCCAATGTGTTTCCCTTTCAAAGAAAATTAAAATGCATTTACGGTGGAATGTAAAAATCTTAAAATAAATGTCTAAATGTTGTCTCTTTCATATTTGTATATGTTGAATTTGTAATTAGTTAAAGCATGTAGATAGATAGATAGATAGATAGATAGATGGATGGATGGATGGATGGATGGATAGATAGATAGATAGATAGATAGATAGATAGATAGATAGATAGATAGATAGATAGATAGATAGATAGATAGATAGATAGATAGATAGATAGATAGATAGATAGATAGATAGATAGATAGATAGATAGATAGATAGATAGATAGATAGATAGATAGATAGATAGATAGATAGATAGATAGATAGAAATACATTATCTAATAACAACACACATAAAAAATAAAAAAAAACAGGCAGCATACCAACGTTCAACCTCCCCCAATGTTCAAACCAAATCTACGCCCTTGCAAACTACTATCATAAAACATGAAAACAGTCGTGGATCATCCCGGTAACGACAGACAGTTAAGATTCAAGGGTACACTCTAAAACAAAAAGGTTCTATATGGCACCAAAAATGGTTCTTTGTCGTAATCATAGAGGTACCACTTTTGGTGCTATATAGCACCATTTCTTAACATGTTCTGTATATGGTAGCGGTGCTATGTAGCACCTTATGACCTCATATCTGGAGTTAATGCATTTATGCGGTTAATGTGTTGCAGTCTGGAATATTTATATTTAGGCCTACTTAATATTAAAATGGAAAATTCAGACTTTGTTTTTTAAAAATACTAATGATTTCTGTGGTAGAAAACGTAGTGGCACCAAGATCGGCTACTATGAGGGCCCTTGGGTTTGTCATAGCCCCAGGGCCCTACATGTTCTTAATCCGGGCCTGCATGTACTCATGTCCTCATATTGAAGCGGTAGAGGCTGAAAAACACAGCGAGTTTTATTGTGTGTGAGGTAAATGAAATGTCTGCGCCATTCATTCACACAGAGACACGCAGGATTCATATTTAAACAGTCTTTTTGCGGCTTAAAGGGGTACTTCAGCGCTGGAAAAATTAATGTGTATTTAAATTGGGTCATTTATGTAGTAGAAATGTGAAATGATTTTACGTTATGCAGTACATTCCATTTTTATGATTGGATTCCGTCTTTATGAAAGTTATTTAGTCAATAGTGAGCGAATTTATTTTTTATTTTTTGATTTAACATTAAAACGCAGACAGCAGCGCAGCAGGAATATTACATTATAATCTTGGATCATGCAACAGACGTTATACAGCTCAGTACCTTCATGCAGTTACTTAATAAACCATCGGTTTGTTATTCCTGCCTTTTTTTATGCTATAGTCGATATGCCGAAGGTTCTAAATTTATAACAAATTGTCCGAGAAATATTGGCGGCCGATACATCGGTGCATCTTTACTGAGTATTGCTGAGACTTGTTTGATAAATTGCTTGTGACATTCCCAATTTCTAAGTTGCATTTAGGGTAGCAAGGACAGGGAGTATTGGCCGATCGAAGAGGCTGAGAAAGCTCTGAGCATCCATGACAAAAATCTCTGAGCTAGCAGTGACAGGAACCTCTGAGGAAGCCATCACAGGATCCACTGGAGCAGACATGACATGGAACTCTGGGACTGAGCTGATATAGCAAGGAGCTTGGAGATGAGGTGCCCATGACAGCACCCTCTGTAGCAGCCATAACAGGAACCTCTGGCACCGAGGTGGACGAGTATTGGCTTTTGAAGAGGCCACTGAATTTCTGCGTTGGCTGGAACTTCTGTGACTAGGAGGCCATGACAGATGATTCTGAGCTTGGTGACCAGGGTGGCTGAGATGGGAGCTTGTGCTTTGGGTGCTGGGGCTGTTACAGGAGGAGGCAATTAATTGGGGCAGCCAGGACCGAGAGCAATGGCATTGAGGAGGTAGAGACACAGCTCTAGGACAGCGATATCATGAACCTCTTTAGCAGCTGTGGCAACAGTAGCACTGAGGGGTACTTTGCATACATCGATCGCAAGTTCAGTATGGAGTACCACAAGGCTCAGTGCTAGGACCGCTACTCTTCAGCCTGTACATGCTACCACTGGGAGATATCATTAGGAAGCATGGCGTTAGTTTTCATTGTTATGCTGACGATACTCAGCTCTATATTTCTTCACGCCCTAAAGAAACTTACCAATTCACAAGATTAACGGAATGCATAGCTGATATAAAACATTGGATGACTGGTAATTTCCTGCAACTCAATTCAGAAAAAAATGAATTTTTAATTATTGGACAAAAAAGCTCCACAAGTAGTAACCTAGAATACTGTCTAACACTTGATGGCTGTTCTGTCAAGTCCTCGTCGTCAGTGAGGAACCTGGGTGTGCTCTTTGATACCAATCTTTCGTTTGAAAGCCACGTTTCTAGCATCTGTAAAACTGCTTTCTACCATCTTAAAAATATATCTAAATTACGGCACATGCTCTCAATGCAAAATGCTGAACAGTTAGTTCATGCGTTCATGACCTCAAGGTTAGATTATTGTAATGCTCTACTGGGTGGTTGCCCTGCTTGCTTAATAAATAAACTCCAGCTGGTCCAAAACGCAGCAGCTCGAGTTCTTACTAGAACCAGGAAGTATGACCATATTAACCCAGTTCTGTCAACAATGCACTGGCTGCCTATTAAACATCGCATAAATTTTAAAATCTTACTTATTACTTACAAAGCACTAAATGGTTTAGCTCCCCAATACTTGAGCGAGCTCTTAACATATTATACTCCATCACGTCTACTGCGGTCTCAAAATTCTGGCCAGTTGATCATACCGAGAATATCCAAATCAACTGCAGGCGGTCGATCGTTTTCCTATTTAGCACCTAAACTCTGGAACAGTCTTCCTAACATTGTTCGGGAAGCAGACACACTCTGTCAGTTTAAATCTAGACTAAAAACACATCTCTTTACTGTGGCATACACATAAAACACTTTTTCAATGAAATGATTGTTAGGCTGCATTAACTAGGTCAGCCGGAACCGGGAACACTTCCCATAACACCTGATGTACTCGTTACATCATCAGAAGAATGGCATCTACGCTAATGTTAGTCTCTCTGTTTTATCCCGAGGTTTACTGCAGTCAGCTGGATCCG
Organism: Gobio gobio; assembly: GCF_949357685.1. Lineage (NCBI taxonomy): Eukaryota > Metazoa > Chordata > Actinopteri > Cypriniformes > Gobionidae > Gobio > Gobio gobio. Next base: position 28,720,327 of record NC_137121.1, on the reverse strand, counting down.
GGCCGTATCTAGTTCAGATGGTGGACCTGCGCCCAGAGAAGACCAACACAGGACCCCGAAGTGTCTGGGAGACCGTGATTAGACTCCCCCTGAAACTGCCTCATCGACACGGCATCTCAATAAACCCGTCTCCAGCGTGTTGCCTCCGATCATTCGAATATTGCACTTTAATAATTATTTAATCAACATCATCCTCAATAAACCCGTCTCCAGCATGTTGCCCCCGGTCCCTCGAATATTCTGATCTATTATGACCTCCGAGCTGTAAAACTGCCAGAATAATAATAATAATACGCTGTTTGTTAATTGGCCAGAGGAGAACTGGCACCCCGACTGAGCCTGGTTTCTCCCAAGGTTTATTTTTCTCCATTAGGTCACCTAATGGGGTTTTGGTTCCCTTTCAGTCGGTCACGTTCGACGTACGTCGGAACTGACCGACGAATTGGGATCTGATCTCAGAGACCAATCTACTTCGAGTGTATTAAAAACGAGCCAATGGAGATTGGCATGCGATCCACGCATTCCACGCACCGCCCCGCAGCGCGGGTATAAATAAGGAAGTGGAATGCTTGATCATTGCCTTTTTTTTCGGAGCCGAACAGCGTCATTGCTGTGTCTACGAAGAGTGTTATTCGAGTCTCGTGAGAAGGATTGCTGTTCCAGTGCGGGTGTGACGGCGCTTTTCAGCGGGTGGCCGCTTCAGAGGAGATAAAGAGCTGGTTTTGTTGGTTGGCTGGGCGTTTCCATTTCTGAGTGCTCACGCAGGCTTGCACTATCTGAACTGCGTGAGCCGCGGTCATCTCCCTGAGTGCTTCAGCACTGAAAGAGCGGTTTTCCTTTTCTAAAAGAGCAACACGGTTTGACCCTGCGTCTTTTTCAAGATGTCATTCAAACCGTGTTTTTCTGGATGCGGTTGTTTCCTGTCCTCATTTGACGGCCACGATCTCTCTCACATATAAACATATGTGATTGCGTTCGTGGGTGATCCATGCTCTCTCAGGAGAGCATGGTCACGTCGGCGCGTTGTTCGTCTCACCTTTCTCGTAAGGGCTCGAGCGTTCAGCGCGCCGTGTGCCGTCGAGCGCCGGCTGACAGCGGGGGTTGCCACGGCAACCCAGCGCGTCACTCGGCACTCTCTAGATGCGCGGTCCAGACTATGAAACCTCAAATGGGGTTGAGTCCCTTTCCTTATTCCCTGATCTAGTTTCTTTTCTGGTGCATCAGAAAAGGACTACTTTAGTTAATAAGCTTTGGTGGACCTGAGGATTACAGTGGGGCATCCCCGCCGGGTACATCTCTTCGGGCCCCCACTCCTCTATCGCATCATGAGCATGCCGAGACTTTGTTCGTGGGTGGTTCATGTTCTCTCATGAGAACATGACCACGTCGGTGCGGTGTTCGTCTTGCCTTTTCATAGGGCTTGAGCGTTCAGCGCACCGTGTGCCGTCGAGTTTGACGGCCACGTTCACTGTTTCACATGCCTGCTGGTAGCTTACAGATGGGATTGCTGGTCCTTTTAAAACAAGGAGACCTAATGTTTCATTTGTGGCTCTGGCAGAGGACAGATGTCAATTGCAGCATCGGAGAGAGGGCTGTTATGCACTGGAAATGATGAGGCTGAGTTTCCCACTATAATGGTGTGTGCTTTTGCTGAATCAGATTCAGAGTTGGCAGCCATGCTTTCCCGGGTGGCTGAGGCGTAGTGCAACGCTTAAATCGCCTTGCCTACCCCCGTGCCTTTTTTCCCGGATGGGCATTGGAAAAATTAGCAGTATGGAACTATTTGGTGTCAAAATATGGAACACCAAAAGGGCCGAAATCTGTATAAATTTTTCCCTCTCTCACTACCCTCTGTCCTGCATGTACGAGGGTAGTCCCGACCCAGGGGTTATGCAGGAACTGCGTGCGGTGGTGGACCTCGCTCTCTGGGCGACGGAAGTCACTGCACGCTCCCTGGGTCAGGCGATGTCCACACTAGTGGTCCAGGAACCTGGGGCTAAACCTGGCAGATATGCGTGAGTCCGACTAAGTTCGGTTCCTTAACGCCCCTGTCTGTCAGGCTGGCCTCTTCGGCGACGCCGTCGAGTACTTTGCCCAGCAGTTCTCGATGGCCTAGAAGCAGACAGAGGTGGTTTAAAAAAAAAAAAAAAAATCCTAATTCGCAGCACCTCTGCCTGCTTGTCGCCGAGGGCGCCCCCCCTGCGTCCGCCTCTGCCCCTGCGAAACCCAGGCAGCAGCCTCCATCTGGGAGGCAGGGTGCCGGACGTAAGGGAGGCGCCCAACCCACTCAGGGCCTGCTAGTCTACAAGCAAGCGTAAGGGCAAGCGGCCCTGAGATGGGCAGCCCAGGGAGAACAGGAGCTGCTCCGAGGGAGTTGGTGTCCGCACCCCTCCCTCACCCCCCCGGAGGAGGACCGGGGGCCCTGACTGGTGTCAATACTCTGCCGCTGGCTCTCCGGAGTCCAGCGGTACCCACATTTTCAGAGCAGTTTCCTCTCTCCCTGGGCCCCAAGAGGGCCAGGTTGGCAGTGTGCGACGCCCCCGGGCCTTGTCACTTCTTTCCTCCCCTCCCTTCGCCAGGGGGCAGCAGTGTGGGCACCGAGAACGCCCCCGGGCCTTCTCACCCACACTCTGCCCCACCCTGGAATACTCAGACAACACTCCGGGCCGCCTCCGGGCCTCCCGAGTCGGGTCTGTCTATTCCGCCTCGCTGCCCCACCCCGGGTACGTCTGTGGTGCCGTTGGTCCCGCTTGTGCGGTCTCTGGGCTTCGGCCCCCAGGCCGTCTCGCTGGCTCATCCGTACCAACAGACTCGGCTACGCGATTCAGTTCGCTCACCGGCCTCCCAAGTACAAGGGCATCCTCTTCACCTCCGTGCGAAGCAGCGATGCTCAGGTCTTGCGGTCAGAGATCGATGTCCTACTGGCGAAGGACGCGGTCGAGCCGGTTCCTCCAGCCGATATGAAGGCGGGGTTCTACAGCCCCTACTTCATTGTACCCAAGAAAGGGGGTGGGTTACGGCCAATCTTGGACCTGCGTATCCTGAATCGGGCCCTGCACAAGCTCCCGTTCCGGATGCTAACGCAGAAACGCATCTTCGAATGCATCCGTCCCCAAGATTGGTTCGCAGCGATCGACCTGAAGGATGCGTACTTTCATGTCTCTATCCTTCCTCGACACAGACGTTCCTACGTTTTGCGTTCGAGGGGAAGGCATATCAGTACAAAGTCCTGCCCTTCGGGCTGTCCCTGTCGCCTCGCGTCTTCACGAAAGTCGCAGAGGCAGCCATTGTTCCGCTCAGAGAACGCGGCGTTCGTATCCTCAACTATCTCGACGACTGGCTCATACTCGCCCAGTCTCGGGAGCAGTTGTGCGAACACAGGGACATGGTGCTCAGTCACCTCAGCCTGTTGGGCCTTCGGGTCAACCGAGAGAAGAGCAAACTCTGTCCCACGCAGAGGATCTCTTATCTCGGTATGGAGCTGGATTCGGTCAGCCAGACTGCGCGCCTCACGGAAGAGCGGGTCCGGTCGGTGTTGAACTGCTTGAATTCGTTCAAGAACAGGACAGCGGTCCCACTGAAATTTTTTCAGAGGCTCCTGGGGCATATGGCATCTGCAGCCGCGGTAACGCCGCTCGGATTGCTTCATATGAGACCGCTTCAACACTGGCTCCATGGCCGAGTCCCGAGGTGGGCGTGGCAGAGCGGCCAGTACCGGGTCCCCGTGACTCCTTACTGCCGCCAAACTTTCAGCCCATGGTCCGACGCTTCGTTTCTCCGGGCCGGGGTGCCCTTAGAACAAGTGTCCAGGCATGCTGTGCTCTTCACGGATGCCTCCTCCATGGGCTAGGGGGCCACGTACAACGGGCATGCAGTTTCAGGTCTGTGGACGGGACCTCAATTGCATTGGCATATCAATTGCCTCGAGTTGTTAGCGGTACACTTGGCACTGCGCCGCCTCAAGGGGCCGCTACGTGGCAAGCATGTACTGGTCCGTACGGACAGCACTGCGGCCGTTGCGTACATCAACCGTCAGGGTGGTCTACGCTCCCGTTGCATGTTCCAACTCGCCCGCCACCTCCTCCTTTGGAGTCAGAAGCATCTGAGGTCGCTTCGTGCCATTCACATCCCAGGTGCGCTGAACCAGACAGCCGACGAGCTCTCTCGCCAGTCGACACCTCCGGGGGAGTGGCGACTCCATCCCCAGGCGGTCCAGCTGATATGGGACCTCTTCGGAGCCGCACAGGTAGACCTGTTTGCCTCTCCGGACTCAACCCATTGCCAGTGGTACTATTCCCTGACCGGGGGCACCCTCGGCACGGATGCACTGGCGCACAGCTGGCCCCGGGACCTGCGCAAATATGCGTTCCCCCCCCCAGTGAGCCTTCTTGCACAGACCCTGTGCAAGGTCAGGGAGGACGAGGAGCAGGTCTTGTTAGTTGCGCCCTACTGGCCCAACTGGACCTGGTTCCCAGAACTAACTCTCCTCGCGACAGCCCCTCCTTGGCCGATCCCCCTGAGGAGGGACCTTCTTTCTCAGGGACGGGGCACTCTATGGCACCCGCGTCCAGACCTCTGGAAACTCCATGTCTGGTCCCTGGACGGGACGCGGAGGTTCTAGGTGGTCTACCACAGGCAGTGGTGGACACCATCTCTTCTGCTAGAGCCCCCTCTACGAGGCGCCTCTACGCTTTGAAGTGGAACCTGTTCGTTGAATGGTGCTCTTCCCACCGGGAAGACCCCCGAAGGTGTTCGGTTAGTGTCGTGCTTTCTTTCCTGCAAGATGGGCTGGAGCGAAGGCTGTCTCCCTCCACCCTCAAAGTGTACGTCGCAGCAATAGCGGCGTATCACGATGCAGTCGAAGGTAAGTACATAGGAAAGCACGACTTAATCGTCAGGTTCCTCAGAGGTGCGAGGAGGCTAAATCCTCCTCGTCCAAACTCGTTACCCTCTTGGGACTTAGCTCTAGTGCTCAGAGCACTTCAGAGCCCTCCCTTTGAGCCTTTGCAGTCTGTGGAGCTTAAAATCCTGTCAATGAAGACAGTGCTTCTGACGGCATTGGCCTCCATCAAGAGGGTAGGGGACCTGCATGCACTTTCGGTCAACGAATCGTGCCTAGAATTCGGGCCGGCCAACTCTCACGTTGTCCTGAGACCCCGGCCTGGATACGTGCCCAAGGTTCCTACCACTCCCTTCCGGGACCAGGTAGTGAACCTGCAAGCGCTGCCCTCGGAGGAGGCAGACCCAGCCCAGGCTTTGTTATGTCCCGTCCGCGCTCTTCGCGCTTACGACGACCGGACTCAAAGCTTTCGGACCTCAGAGCAACTCTTTGTCTGTTACGGAGGCCAGCAGAAGGGAAAGGCTGTCTCCAAGCAGAGGTTAGCCCACTGGATAGTGGATGCTTCGTCTTGGCTTACCAGTCCCAAGACGTGCCTTGCCCGTTCGGGTTGCGAGCACACTCAACAAGGAGTTTTGCTTCTTCCTGGGCGCTGGCTCAAGGCGCCTCGCTGACAGATATATGTAGAGCTGCGGGCTGGGCGACACCTAACACGTTCGCTAGATTCTATAGCCTCCGTGTAGAGCCGGTATCTTCCCGCATCATCGCCCCCAGTGGCCAGTAGCGCTAAGTGCCCGTTCTAAGTGTCGGCTTGCAACGCCACTCCCGCCCTCTGGGCCGGATACGTGCGTCTATTTTCTCCAGTTGTGTTCCCCGGAAACGGCTAACCCTGTCGAGCTCCTCCGTCACCCCTGCGGTGCCAGACGTTGCGGTCGTCTGACGCCAGGCCTGCACCCGTATGCTTGTGAAACGTGTGTGTAGGCTGGGTTCCATATGTAGCGGTCCCCTCACGGCTACCCCATATGTGTATTCTTCCACGGTACCAGCTGCCCTACTCGGCTAGCCCCGTGTCTTTCCCTTGACAGAGCCCGCTCTGTCGTCTCTGGGCGTGTTCTTTCCCCCCTGGGACCAGGCTGGAACCACCCCAGAGACTGCCATATGTTGCACTACCCTGCCAGGTTAGTCCTTATGTGTATTCTGCCACCTAGCCTTCTACGAAGGACGTGGCTCCGCAGCGTACCATCTCCCGAGACGGGCACGCTTTCCCAGCGTTATCCAATAGTCACACTGAGTGGGTCTTGCAGAAACAGCAGTGACTGACCTCCCTGCTTGGAGCCCTGACTTCCGTACCATCTAAGACGGTCCAGTGCGCTCAAGCAGGACGCTGGAAGGGCCAGCGCCCTGGCGTTTTGGTAGGGATCCCAATTCGTCGGTCAGTTCCGACGTACGTCGAACGTGACCGACTGAAAGGGAACGTCTCGGTTACGTATGTAACCCTCGTTCCCTGAAGGAGGGAACGGAGACGTACGTCCCGTCGCCAGGTGCTGTGCTTCCGCTAGGGGGCCGAGTCACTAGTTCGGCTCCTCAGCAGAAAAAGGCAATGATCAAGCATTCCACTTCCTTATTTATACCCGCGCTGCGGGGCGGTGCGTGGAATGCGTGGATCGCATGCCAATCTCCATTGGCTCGTTTTTAATACACTCGAAGTAGATTGGTCTCTGAGATCAGATCCCAATTCGTCGGTCAGTTCCGACGTACGTCTCCGTTCCCTCCTTCAGGGAACGAGGGTTACATACGTAACCGAGACGTTTCCTTGCCACTGTTGCCTCTGGCTTGGCGTGCTCAGTTGGGGACACTAAATTTTTCAACTAAACATCGAAATACATCTAAATAATAAACTAAATTAACCATTTAAACTAAATTACTGATCAAATTATTGATCTAAAGCCCACACTGTCACTGTATGATACTTGAAATTTTTCCAGAATGGCTATACAGCTGAATAAAATTATGCTGCATTATTTTCCTGTTTAACACTGTAAAGCTGCTTTGAAACAATCTACATTGTTAAAAGCGCTATATAAATAAAGTTGACTTGACTTGACTTGACTTTGGATGTCTCCCAGTTAAAAGGAAGGTTCTCCGATTTGATGTCACAGTGGAGCGCGGCACGTGTGCACAGCCCCGTCATGCTAGCCCCTCTTTGAGGCTTCCACCATGATGCCTCAGGAAGTCCACCAAATTCTCACAGGGAGAGGGACATCCGAGGACCATGTCAAAAGAGACTTTTCTCTGACATGACGGGGCCTTTATTTGCCAATATCGTGAGGGCGTGATCAGTTTCCATCATGGTTAGATAGAGGTGGTTTCTCAAGTAGTGTTTTATCCCTTTGTTCATTGGAGAAAATAAACATGTCTGTGATTGTTAATATGAGATGTTTTATATTGTTTGGATAGTCCAGCCTACTTACAAGGAACATACATTCCATGTCTTTGATCTTTGTGATGTATTTCAGTAGCCTGGCTCCGCCCTCCTACGTACTTCTGCTCAATTTTCATTTTCCTTCAGTACTCTGTCTGGGACTGTGATATATTCTTAGGTTTTCTCCGAACAAATTTTTAGCGGTCCAATCATCGAACAGAGGGAGTGGCGGAAAACGATGACGTTGATGTTGTGCGCTAGTTTGAGTTGTAGTTCAGTAATGGCGGCGGAGAAAGATGCGAGCAAAGCCTTTCATTCCGTTGTGGCACCGCTGCCGAATATCCAGAAGTTAAAGCCTTTCCAGCTCGCTCCGTTAGTGGTGAAGGAGTTGGCTGAAGCCCTATTCGGATGGTAATTGTTTCTTATGGGGTCGGAAGGTATTGCCATAATTTACAGGGGCTAGTCAGTGATTTTATTGCCGTTCGTCTCCCACCACCTGCGTAAAAATCCCCGGCCGAATGACCTACTGTTTTAGACAAACACCAAGGTCGTGTGGTAATTTAATTGCTGTCCGAATCCACATCTCTGAGTTTTCAAGAATATATCACTTCAAAATTCACTGTTCATATGCTTTTTGACCACTGCAGAGCACCGTTGCGCTTTGCTGTAATTTGGATGCATTTCTAGACTTGTATTTCTTTAAATGCTGGCAAGTATTTACAAGAGCAATATATTTCGTCACCGCTCCAAAAATAAGAGGAAAAGCACGTAAACATTTGAATTGGGCCGTTATTTACGGCAGCATTTATTCTTATCATACCAAGCATTTGATATTTTATTTACTGTATGTTACGGACCACGTGAGCAGCACGTTCCCGATCACAAAACTCTCCCCTACACCGTGAATAAATCACAATCCGAATGCACAAGTTTAAGGTTTTATCACAGAGGTGGCGTGCACAATCTGCAGTTATTTTTACGGATTTCCATGTGAGAAACAGAGGCGAACCGAACGGTGCATGACATACGTCACGACCAAACGTTAGCGATTGGTTATGGCAGATCCAGAGTGGCTCTTGACAGATCCAATAGTTTTAAACTTCAACAGAGTACCCGCCTTCAAGGAAGTTAACGCTTGTCAATGGAGAGTGGCCAGACTCTCTGTACAAATGAAATGTATGAGAGTCTGGTAGGACCAGGCTAGTATTTCAGGGCCATCTGATCAGAAAAACAAACAATTAACTTGTGAATAAAGGCCATAAGATACACAAGTGAAGACAGGACAAAAATGTGCTATCTAGACCAGGTTTCAATTATTTTTTATTTACTTTAAGATCATCCTCCAGATGTTTCCCTTTATTCAACACGCCAAAACCACCTTCCGGTCTCCTTCCTCCTCTCCTGCAGGCTTGTGCACAATTCAGAATTGAATTGAGAATGACTCTTGAATTCCAATTCAATTCTTGAATTTGAATTGATGTCAAAAACTGGATCTAGAATTACAATTTGAATTTGAATTTAAAGGTCCCATGGCATGGCATTTTTCTATTATTTTATAATGTTTCCTGAGGTGTACTTATATTGTTAGTATGATTTTTACATCATAAAATGTCATAATTTTGAAATAAAAGGCATTATTTCTATACTGATGTTTGCCCTCTGGCTGAATGCCCTGTTTCAAGAGGCGTGTCTGCTGTGAGACTTCAGTAAAAACGCCCACTGTTGTGATTGGCTGACATCTTTGCATTTGAATGAGTATCAGATCTTGTAGCGGAGGGGGCGTGGTTTGACAAGGTCTACCAGGCACGAGCAGGCACGAGCCTGCTGCCAGAGAAACAGATGGACCTGAGTTCACTTCTCATCAGTACGTCTCAGTTCAGTGAACTGTTGTAGTTACAGCATATACTTCAGGTTATTAGTTTATTTCTAGTCGGAGGGACTGTCACTCATGTCAGAAAGTTAGTAACTTTAGTAAATTATGGATCAGCGCTGACTGGAGATGCAAACCGCTTAGAACGATTCAGTCCGATTTGGTGAACTGGTTCGGTTCACTAAAAAGAACCGGTTCAAAAGAAAGATCGTTCGCGAACCGGACATCACGGAGACGGAGCGATTGCTAACAAAGTTGTTTATAGTAACTAATAGGGGTGTAACGATTCGTTTTAACAACGATTCAATTCGTATCACGATTTGAGGTTGTCGATACGATTCAAGGACGATGTTGGTTCATTTAGAACGATACGATCCGAAATGATTCAGTGACTTGAAATCGATTCAGTAACTTTTTAGCCAAAAATTGTGTGACTGAAATAAATATCTGGATACTGGTCAGTGCAGGTGAAGTTTCCTAGATTCCTGTTGTTTCTTGTAAGGGAATCTGGTAAAGCAATTAATTATGGATATAAACAAACAAGTAAACAACAATTAATGGCAAATGCATTCAAATTTTATTTGAATAAAGTGCAACCAACAGTTTAAGTTGAATTAACAGGAAGTTAACCTTTTCTGCTCTCATTTTCAATATTCAATACATTTTCAATAAAAGCACAGTAAGTGCAACCAACATTTCATCAGTAGGTTAACCTGCTACTTCTGCTTTTGTTTTCCAACATAAAAATATTACAATATTAATATCAAAAATAAAGTGCAACTAACTTCTCTTCAGGTTTAATTAATAGTAGGTTTACCTGCTACTTTTGCTGTTGTTTTTCAACATTAAAATAATACAAATACAATATTAATATAACAAAAATAAAGTGCAACCAACATTTCTTCAGGTTGAATAAACTACTACCTGCTACTACTCTCAGTTTAATAAACAAACAATATTTAACAAAAGATAAAATGTAAACAACTACTCTTCAATGACTCTACAAATTTCTTTTTCAAAAATATCAACATGATCTGACCGCAGAACACTTCTCTGTGCGTTCACTATGTCGCCAGCAGTGCTAAAAACTCGCTCTGCTGGCACACTGGTGTCAGGAATGCACAGGTAACAAGCAAGGGTTGAAAGTACAGGTAGCGCTTTCTCCTGGTGGCTTGATAATTTCTCGCTCGTTGGCTTCTCCTCTGCCATCCGCCAGGTTTTGTTTTCTTAGCGCTGCTGCTGGTGCGTGCGTTGCGATGATGTCACAGATAGGCAGACTGAATCGAGTAACGTTTAACGCCTTTATCAATAAAAGTGCTAAGAAAAAACATCCATATAAAGTCTGACGTGCTTAAATCCAATGCGTTATTTCCTATGATCGATACAATCGATTGATTACCTTTTAAAACGATGTTAGATCGATATATGTTGTCCGGAAGGCCAACTTGCCGAGCACAGATCGATGTAGTTAGATCATAGGAAAATAAATCGATACATCGATGTAGTAGATGAATCGTTACACCCCTAGTAACTACTGAGTTGTGAGAGCGCTGTCAGCGCGAGTTTATTTTGTTTGTATCTGAGAGTTCTGAATAAACACAAGTCCAAGTCACACCGAGTCCGTCTTCCTCCTTATTCTACCAACTTTGTAACACATGCAAAGTACCATTACAGCTGTCAATATGAACTAGTTACGAGTAAGTGTTGATTATAGCATTATTTTTAGATATTTTCCTATCATATGAAAAGCGTCAGTGACGCTTATTGAGTACACAGCGCAAACAAAGACACAACAGCAGTAATCGAATGTAATCCAGTTTATTGTGGGGAAAGCTGGCTAGCCCGGATACGCTCACGCTTACCCCCCTTCTGCTTAATCTCGCGCCACGCATGACGCCTCCGCTGTGGGCCAGATGCAGTACTGGAGGTCGGGGATGTTGAAGGCCGACCGGCCAGTGCAGCCCGAGCCTCGGCGTGCGTGAGGTTTATCTCTAAAGAGATGTGAGTCTGCTGATGTTGAGCAGAAACTCATGACTGTATGCACATTGTAGGTTGTGATGTGAAGAACAGCAAGTACTAATTCTATGAAGCATGTTACTTAGTTCAGATGAGCAATAACCTTAGGTCATATCCATTTACTCCAATTTATACTATTTTTAATAAAAAATCAACCTAAGGACAGGGTAACACCAAAACATTAAATTCTGATGTCTTTGGGAGTCGCATTCATTTATACATTTTCATATTATTACTAATATGTAGTGAACATTAATATATGTGCTGCAGATCATTTAATTAGTTCAATTTTATGTTTAAATTTACTTTAAAGGGCTTTGCTAAATTGCCTAGGTTCACTTTTTAAGTATTAAAATTGTTTAGGCCTAGCCAACTGTTTGGGTGTTGACAAAAGCTTTCATTGATGATGACTAAATTAAACCACAAACGATGCGAGATTAGAAGAGATAAGTAGCTAACCATTCTTTTAGATCTGGAAATCGGATGTCCTGTCCTCAGTAATAAATTCACAATCACATATCATAAGCGTTAGCCTGGTAGTTTACCTCTCCCCAGCCATCGTCTGACTGGGTGCAAGTCCAGGATTCCACGGGTAAAAACAAGGAGGACGAAGAACACAACGAGGGAACGAGGCGGATTAGTAGGCTACAAAAAATGGTCTAGCGACGCACTGCTTTGTCGGCGCAAGGATATCATTAAGTGACTGTCTGTTTACATGTATCAATTATCTACAGTATGAAGTTCTGCCGCCTAGAGAAGAAGTCATACAGCTAAAATAACACACGTTGTACGGAAGAATTAATATAAGAACTTCAAAACAAAATAAGCTTGACATTTCTTCTTTTCAATCCTTGCTGTAGTGCACTACAGCAAGCATGGAGCTTAACTTACACCGACACGCTGTTTTAGGACAATACATCATTTTAAAGTAGGCCCTATATTAGACAATTGACAAGTGTATTTTTATTTTAAAAACAAAACCTTATTATTGTCCCGATTAAGGCTGTCATCACTAGTTTATATCGCCATCTAGTGTTGGCATCAAAGATGGCTTAGTCGAGCAGTTAATATTACTAGAATAAATATTCATATGAATTTGTTTCACACTCCATGAAGCCACAACACAATGTGAAAAACGGAATTTCAGGGGGGAAAATATATGTTAAAATATATTTAAATAAAATATACTTTCAGTATCCACTTTACATAAAGCAGACATTCAAATCTCACCGTCTTAAAAGTCAACTTTTATTGTTGTGCTGAAATGTTTTGAATTACAGTAACAATGCCAAACAGTTCCTATATCACACCTTTGCTGCAAACATGAGGTCTATTGTAAAATGTGATACAAATATATGTGATACGTTGCACAACACATCTAGTGACATTTTCCCCTTCATTTTTTTGCAATCATATATTTTTACAGTCAAGAATATATATATTTTCAATACATCCATAAGCACACTTTCAACAAAATTTTAATGAGGAACTTATAGATAAATAAATAGCACACTTTTCTGTCATTGAGAAACAACATATACAGAAATTAAACTTTTATCCCTTATCCCTGTGAATGATATCCCTGTTTCTTCTCGTTTTGGCTTTGTTGACAAAAAGCTGTAGTGTGAACATACTAAACCCTTACATTATTTGGAGTGCGGTTTGAGTGTTGTGAGTCATATAAATAAGCTATCTTTGACCATGTGCAAATACAAAAACACAAGTGAAAATAAAAATATGCATCGTTGCCCTGTATTTTGGAAATATTTGGCCTGTCTTCCCTGTGTTTCTTCCCTGTATCCCACAGTGTTCCTTCAGAAACAATTCAACTCACAACAAAGTGAATAAATTAGTTGCAAACCTGAGAAATTCATCTGAAAAAAAAAGAGCTACTTCAATGTTTGAACACAAAAGCAGAAAAGGTGAAAGTCTGAATGTACAGCAGCACAGAAAGGCAACGGCTCTCTGCTGGATCTTCTAGCACATTCACATCCATTCCAGAGATTAAGGCAACTGTGTATGAATACATCCCAGAACAAACAAAATCTGTGATAAAATTCCCCAACCATAAAGTATTTCTTCTCTTTTTACACTCACAAACAATTTAATCCCCGATAACATACTCCATCTCATTTAAATTACCATTCTTTGAATTATAATTTAAATTAAAACCAACGATTACTCTGTACATGCCTAAGGAGAATCAGCCCTCTGTTTCAAATATTTTTAAATGATTTCCCTTTTTTTAGAGATGGGAAAACTGGAAGAGATTGATCACTTGTTTTTAGCTTTGTTGTCAAACTGGAAAAGCTCCAGGATATCAAGCATCGCCTGTTTAATGTTAGTTCCAAAGCGGTGAGAATCCTAAAAATAACAAGGGAAAGGGAAAGAGATTATTATATTATCGCAATTAATTGCATCTAACATAAAAGTTTGTGTTTATACAATATGTGTGTGTGTGTATATATATATATATATACACACACAGATCAGGCATAACATTATGACCACCTTCCTAATATTGTGTTGGTCCCCCCTGACCCATCAGCATGGTCACCCTGACTGGTCTGCGGCTATTTAGCTCCATACTCAACAAACTGCGATGCACTGTGTATTCTGACACCTTTCTAACAGAACCAGCATTAATTTATTGAGCAATTTGAGCGACAGGAGCTCGTCTGTTTGATCAGACCACACGGGCCAGCCTTCGCTCCCCATGTGCATCAATGAGCCTTGGCCGCCCATGACCCTGTCGCCGGTTCACCACTGTTCCTTCCTTGGAGCACTTTTGATAGACACTGACCACTGCAGACCGGGAACACCCCACAAGAGCTGCAGTTTTGGAGATGCTCTGATCCAGTCGTCTAGCCATCACAATTTGGCTCTTGTGTTTCTAACACATCAACTTTGAGGACAAAATGTTCACTTGTTAACATCTCCTAATATATCCCACCCAGTAAGAGGTGCCGTGATGAAGAGATAATCAGTGTTACTCACTTCATAATGTTATGCCTGATCGTGTATATAAGATATTATTATATATATTGTATATATTATTATATTTGATATAGAATAAAGTGAACTCACAGTCTCTGGGCTGGAGTGTTTGCTGGATATGTGGAAGTTGATGAGGTCTTCTCCAAGAATAATATATGACACACCATAACCATCATCAGCAACCTAAACAAAACACATATTGGTCACTGGTAAACGAAAATAAATTCAATTATGTAATAATAAACACATTTTTTTATAAACCCTGAAAACATGTTATTAAGTTCCGTAAAAAAGTTAAAAACCTAAAATGATGCCTAATATATATTACCGTTCTAAAGGTTGGAGTCAGTACGTTTTTTTTAGTTTTTTTGCATAAAATTGATCGAAAGTTACAGTAAAAGGTTAGTAAAAAATCTAATTTTCACAAAAAAATAAATGCATCAAAGCATCATATTATAATGATTTCTGAAGTATCATGTGACTAAAGCCTGTTGTAATGATGCTGAAAATTCAGCTTTGCCATTACAGGATTAAATTACATTTATTAAAATGGAAAATATATATTTTAAATTGTAATAACTAAATAAATCATTTACTCAAGTTTTATATATATATATATAGCCTAGAAATCTAGACGCACCCAAGCGGCAGCAAATCTAATTTGCAGCCAGGGTCGTCTAGCAACTCTCCGTTTGCTTGCGAGCTGAAAAAACCAAACTCTGGTCAGGCCAATCACATCGTGTATAGAGTCGGTGGGCGGGCTTAACATAATGACGGCAGAGTTGCGTTGGTTCCGCGTTCTACTTGTAAACAAAGAAGCTGACGAATAGCGGTCTTTCGAATATGCTTTGGCCGCGACTCAGGAAGACTTGGAGTTAAGCTTTTCTTTGAGAAAAGAACAAAGAACGGCACTGAAGTCATTCTTAAGAAAGGAAGATGTGTTCGGAGTTTTGCCGACCGGATACGGCGAAAGTTTAATCTATCAACTAGCTCCGCTTCACCTTCTCACGTTGCTCTGGTTGGCTGTAGCGCTATCCTATTGCGTGCAGAGGGAATTTGAAAGACAACCATTTATCCCGCCCTTCGGATTGAGCCCTGCCAATGGTGAGTTCTTGATGTGGGTCTGGCTTGTCAGGCTAATATATATATATATATATATATATATATATATATATATATATATATATATATATATATATATTAGTGCTGTCAGTTAAACGCGTTATTAACGACGTTAACGCAAACCTATTTTAACGGCGTCAATTTTTTTATCGCGAGATTAACGTTCTTTTTGGTCTAACAAACTTTGTAGTTTTTTCACATGCTGTTGCAACAACTAGTAACGTTAGAAAAACTACAACACCACTCCGGATGTAGCTAGACCGGAAACAAAACATCAGGCACGCTGCGGCT
This sequence comes from Gobio gobio, assembly GCF_949357685.1. Classification (NCBI taxonomy): domain Eukaryota; kingdom Metazoa; phylum Chordata; class Actinopteri; order Cypriniformes; family Gobionidae; genus Gobio; species Gobio gobio. Next base: position 28,704,772 of record NC_137121.1, on the reverse strand, counting down.
GCCCGCACTCGTTTGGGCCATTAAAAGATTAGACGTGGATGGCAAGCGTGAGACGCCGAAATGAGAAACGTATTAAGCCATGGTTTAACTCAGGGGTCTTCAACTAAAAGTGCTTGTCTTGAGCGCTGCTTTCTGCTCTGACACCAGACGCGAATGAAGCGTTTTGCGCGAGTGATTTAAGTCAATGCAAAGACGCAAATAGACATTCTGCGGCGCGGATTAAGCGGCGTGCATGTCGCGTCATTCGCGTCCGGTGTGAACGCACCATCAGTCTCTTCTTCACTGCATGCTTGACCGCGCGTCTGGGTCTGAACGTAGTAACTGAGCATTGCAACGTTAACTGTTTCATTACGTCAAAAGGCTTCGCGGTCCGGATTCGGACCGGAGTCCGCTAGTTGGCGACCCCTGGTTTAACTGCACTATAGGCGGAGTCCTAGTTTACCTTGTAATTTGCACTTTGTAATTTTATTTTGTATCACCCTGTTTTGATCCCTTAGAAAGGGCTGTTGAAGGGGCTGTTTGTGCAACAAAGTATTTGTTTCACCCTTTTATTGATGGGCAGTGTTACATTGTGTGAGATTATTTGCTCCAAGTGAGAATGTTGGTGTGAAATCGAACACTAAAGTATGCCAATGTTGTTTTCAATAAAACAAACATTTGAACAAAGCAAGCCGATCCACTTTTCTATGTTGATAAGAGCATTAAAATAAGAAAAAATAATGGGACAAAAAGAAATCAAGGGACATTTAGAATAAATAAAAATGTGCGATTAATTGTGATTAATTGTGAGTTAACTATGACATTAATGCGATTAATCGCGATTAAATATTTTAATCGTTTGACAGCACTAATATATATATATATATATATATATATATATATATATATATATATATATATATATATATGTATATATATATATATATATAAATAAAACATCATACCAAAATATACCAATCCCTAAGTTTTGAGCAGTAATTATACGGACAGTTGCATCATTTCTAGGTAGGACACAGCGTTAGAAACAAGATGTTGAACTCACAGGTCCAAATCCACCTCCGCTGGTGACATATTCCGGATGCCTCTTTAAATCAAACAGATCGACCTGTTGGAGAGGAGTCTGACTGGTGGACAACCTCCAGGGCTCGGACAACACCTGGAACAAACCCAACCCGTCAAAACAATACAGCTTCCAAATGGGTCTTACATCAAGACTGAAACGTTTTTAGGTAACAAAATCAATGAAATAGTAGGGGTGTAATGGTACCCAAAAATGTCTGTGTTAGATATAGATCCAGGTCACTAAAGACCCGAATATGTAATAATGATTGGCCAAACATTCATATATTTTAAGGGTTAATATAAAGCATGGCATATGTTTAAGACAACTTGGATGGTGCACTTATCCGGCAACTCACTCTGTGTAACTTTGTTATTTTTATTTGAGATGTGCTTGCAACAGGAAAGTATATCGATATAAACATTAAATTAACCAATTGTTGTCAAAAATGCCCGGTACGAATACGTGTACTGTTGCACCCCTATGAAATGGTTAGCATGTTATTTTGTGACAGGTCTCAAACCTCTTTGAGGAAAGCTGAATCTTCACCGAGGTACTTGGACACTAAGTAGAGGCAGAAAAGATGGCGGTCGATGCCTCCTCCTGTCATGGCCAGTCTGTATAAATCCTGGTGCTTTTCTGCTGCCACTTTCAGCAGCTTCAACTTCTCTTCTCTCTGAGAAAATTTTGAAACATGTTGAAATTAGAAGAGATAAACACACTCGCGCTGAATCTAGCTAGCCATTTAAATCAATCCCACCGTTGCTTTTTCACTCAGCATGGCACGGACAAAATCACAGGTATGAGTGGTGCAGGAGCGCACGGTCTCAGTGCGGCCCTCTCGGAACAGACGCGTCATGGATGCTTCGTACGTCAGGCAGAACTTGCCTTTATCCTGCAGGAGGAAAAATTGAACGTATTATACAGAAATCTGATGAGGAATCCACAAAGATCTGAAGAATCTTGGGGCGTGTTCACACTTGTAGTTCAGTTCTCTTGGTTCTACTGGTCTGGACCAAAAACAAAAAACGATACATTTAGTCCTTTTTAACACCGTACCTAAAGATACAAAACAAAAACAACTTTCATGACGTATATTGTGGAAGAGAAATTACCGAACATCCAAAACAACGCTGTTTGCTGGGCTAAATTTGCTCTGAGCCTACGTTTGGTGGTATTTTTAACAGCTGAGAACTCGTGAAGAGTATGGCAAGCCATTTTGTCTTTTATTCATTCTCAGGATATTAATTCTTTTTCTATCAGCAATTCAATTTTCACTAGTTAAAATGCTAATTCTTGATATCAGTAATTAGATTTCTACTAGTAACAATGGCAATTTTTGAAATCAGGAATTACATTTGCACTAGTAAAAATGTTAATTCTTGATATCAACAATAGCGTCTTCACTCACAAAAATACTAATAATTTTCTTAATTTATTGATATTTCAATTCTTGATATCTATAAATTCATTTTTACTAGTTAGTTTAATTCAATTGTTGATATCAAAAATGTATTTCTTACTAGTTGAAATTAAAATTTCACAAATAAAAAATTCTTACTAGAAATATTAAATAAAATGTATATCAATAATTCGATTGTCACTATAGTTTATATCATGAATGCTATTGTTACTAGCAAGAAAGCCATTTTAGATATCTGAAATTAATCTCCTGATTATTGATATCAGAAATGCATGATCAGAAATAATAAATCAAGAATTAACATTTCAACTAGTGAAAATTGAATTCTTGATATCAGGAATTTTATATTTTTACTAGTAACAAGGTAATTATTGATATCAAAAAATTATGATTTTTACTCGTAAGAATTGTATTTGTGCCTATGGTGACATTTCACTAGTAAAAATACAATCACAGATATCAAGAATTACAGTTTTTACTAGTTGAAATTTAATTCTTGATATCAAAAATTTTATTTCAGCGAGTGATGACATCAATGTTGATATCAAACATTTTCATTGTTACTAGTAGAAATATAATTCTGATATCAAAAATAAGCATTTTAACTAAAATTTTATTTTAATTGAATTGTTGATATCAAGAAAAAAACGGCTTGCCATACAAATGTTCTATTTCTGATATCAATAATTCCATTGTCACTAGAGACATTGTTAATTTCTCATATTATGTGATTGTTACTAGTAAGAAAGACACTTTATGTAACATGTTGAAATACATTTACAGATATCAAGAATTAACATTTCAACTAGTGTCAATCTAGTACTTGATATCAGGAATTTATATTTTTTACTAGTAACAACTTAATTATTGATATCAAAAATTATATTTCTACAAATAAGAAATACAAAGCTTAGAAAGAAATCCATTCTTGATATCAACAAATGAATTTGAATGGCAGCCTATGGTGACGTTTAACTAAGAAAATTCAATTACAGATATCAAGAATTCGTATATTTATAAGAGTGATGATGTTTTTGTTGATTTCAATAATTAACATTTTTACTAGTGGAAATGTAATTCCCGATATCAAGAATTAGCATTTTAACTAGTGAAAATTGAATGGTTGATATTAAGAATTCATATCCTGGGAGTGATTAAAAGTAAAAACGGCTTGCCATACTGTACATCACATCCACTTTTTGGTTGTTTTGCGTTCATATTTCATTCGAAGCGCACCAGAGTTCGTTTTGAAGTGCACAGAGACCACTGAAAAAATGGGCACCAGGGTTCGGATGACAGTGTTTGTTCACACGTATTTAAATGAACCGCACTAACCAAGCATTCGCACCAGAGTTCGTTTTAATCGGACTAAACCTGCCAAGTGTGAACACACACCCTCAGAGAATCTCTCGTACTCTGAAGTGTGCCAGCTGGAGGGCGAGCTGAATAAAGCCATCAGGGCTTGTCTTGCATTTCTTGATCAGGCCTTTGCCAAACTCTTTGAAGGGGAATATGTGCATGTCCACGTCGTCCGCCAGAGTTTGTGCCACTTTCAGAGAGCTGTTGATCACGGTCTGGCACTGTGAAGGAAAGAGGCATTTCCATATTAAACTAGGAATCAAATAAAAGTACAGTATGTCTAAAGTGCTCAAACACTTTAACTGACCTCTTCTGGGATGTCCCACTGCAGTCTCTGGGGTCCAGGGAGGTTGGGATGGGGGTTTCCTTTACAGTGTCCATCCTCAGTATAGCCCAGTCGCACTGGATCCGATGACAGGACATGCTACCACACACACACACACACACACACACACACACACACACACATACATGTTGGGTTTTCATGTTTTATGGGGACATTCCATTGATGTAATGGTTTTTATACTGTACAAACTGTATATTCTATCCCCCAACCCTAAACCTACCCATCACACAAAACGTTCTGCATTTTTACATTTTCAAAAAACATCATTATGTATGATCTATAAGCTGTTTTCCTCATGGGAACCAAAAATGTCCCCACAAGGAAATTTTGTCCCCATAACGTAGAGTTTACCTGAACCACACACACACTCACAAAACATTTGTAAACATTGCATTACATGCATTACTCTTCAAAAGTTTGGGTAAGATTTTTTGGGGAAAGAAATTAATACTTCTATTCAGCAAGGGTGCATTAAATTGATCAAAAGTGAAAGAAAAGACATTTATAATGTTACAAAAGATTTATATTTCAAATAAATGCTGTTCTTTTGAACTTTTGTACTATCCAGAATTTTTCCACAAAAAACAACTGTTTTCAACATTGGTACTACAGTAAGAAATGTTTCTTGAGCAGCTGAAAATTCAGCTTTACCATCACAGGAATAAATTACATTTTAAAATATATTCAAATAGAAAAAAAGTTATTTTAAATTGTAATAATATTTCACAATATTACTGTTTTTACTGCGTTTTTGATTAAATAAATGCAGCCTTGGCGAGCAGAAGACACTTATCAACCCCGAACTAGTGCAGGTGTTTTAAAATGTTTTCTTCCTAAACTAGTGAAATGTCCTAAATTTGTTTTCTACACACAAAGCTTTCATATGACTTATAGCACAAGAGTCATATGGACCACTTTTAAAGGGTCATGAAACCATAAGCCAAATTTTCTGAGATTATGAGTGTTATGAGTGTTGAGCATCATAGGAGGCAATGTAAGCATTTTGATTGTTGGAGAAAACTAGTTAATTTTAACCATGTTTGTGCTATATTCAACTTCCGGGTTTAAATTCATCTTTGTATCAATGTCACAGAATGTGACGTTTTCTCGTACTATAGTATGGCGATGACTCATCGGTGTCTCATAATTATTCATGAGTCTGCGTGTCCTTATCCTATGAGAAGAGGCCTCACTTAACACAGCAGCGCACGTTGATTGACAGGCGCTTCAAAAAGTGAGATCCCATTCAGTAAGTGAGAGATGCATTAATGAATCAAAAATGAGTGATTGTTTCTGTCGCATAAGTTCTCTTCAGTAGATCCTGAGTCTTCGAAACAAACGCAATTCATCCACACTGTGAGTGTAACTCCATTATCCGATCAAGTGGCTCATAAGACTGTGTTGTCAGTCAGTCTCCACTCCGCAGCTTAACCACGCCCACTTTTATAGCACTTTTCAAAACTGTGGTGAGAACTGGCGGCTGCTGAAATAGGGGGTTTCATGACCCTTTAATGTGCTCTTTGGAGCTTCAATTCTATTGTATGGACAAGAGCAGAGATGTATAAAGTACTAGAGACACATACTTGAGTAAAAGTACAAGTTCCTTATCAAAAAAGTGACTTGAGTAGAAGTTGAAGTGCTCTTTAAGCACCACACTTAAGTAGAAGTACTAAAGTATTCAACATTTTTTGTACCTAAGTATTGCAAGTAGTTTATTTTACAATGTACTACTCAAGTACTGAAAGTAAAAGTACAAGTATTGTGTTATGTAGTTATTAAAGAAAGTAGTCAAAAGTTTTTATTATTTCAAATGATTAAGCTAAAGGACAATCACAATGTTGGTAGGTAATTTTTCTACATATTGTCATATAAATAACCTGAAAATACTGTAGTTCATTAAGATTAAATCTTACTATAACCACTCTTACTAAAAAAAAAAATGGGGTAAGCACACTTATATTCTCATTTCAAGAGATGTTCTGAGTAAATGATTTCTTTGTAACACTTTACAATATGTTGTTAACATTACATTAGTTAATATATTAGACTAATAACTAACATGAACTAACCATGATCAATACATTTGTTACTGTATTTATTAATCTTTGTTAATCTTAGTTAATAAAAATACAGCTGTTCATTGTTTGTATATGTTAGGCCTACTTCACAGTGCACATTAACTATGTAAACAAATAGAGAGCAATTTGAGCGCAAGACGCTCGCGCGCTCTCTCTCTCTCGCGCGCTCTGTCTCTCTCGCGCTCTGTCTCTCTCTCTCTCGCGCGCGCTCTCTCTCTCATGCGCGGTAATGTGGGTTTGGAATGGAATGATTCATAACATTTTTATAATTGTAACGAGTAACGATGCAGCACATAAAAAAATATCGGAGTAAAAGTATTAAACTCATCGAAAATATGTACTGAAGTAAAAGTGGAAGTAGGAGAAAAAAATAATACTCTAGTAAAGTACAGATACTGCCTTTTAGTACTTAAGTACAGTAGTGAAGTAGTTCTACTTCGTTACTATACATCTCTGGACAAGAGCAACCAGGACATTCTGCTAAGTCTCTCCTTTGGTGTTGCGCACAGGACAGAACAGGGTCGTAGAGGGTTTAGAATGACAAAACGTGAGTAAATGATGACATAATATTCTCTTTTGGCGAACTGCCCATTTAAGTTCACATAAGAAGCTTAGGGTGCCCTCTATCGGCAGAATACCAAGATTTTATATAACTGTCCTGAAGCTAATTCTGCATGGAAAAACATGAAATTCGTGCAATGAGTGACTTAAGCCACGCGTTTCCACCGCAGGAACTTTCCCCAAGGAACTAGGGACTTTGGGGTGGTACTCAATGTGTTTCGACTGCAGGGACCAGCGTATAAATGAAGTTTAGAAAGTCCCTCCTCGCGAAGTAATACTTTTTCAAAGTTCAGGAACTTTCGGTGGTGGGTCTTGGTCGCTGAACACACCTGATGGAGTTTTGGTTCCTTGCCACCGTCGCCTGTCGCCTTTGGCTTTTGGCTTGCTCAGTCGGGGACACTAAATATTCAACTAAATTAATGATCTGCCCACATTGTCACTGTATGATAATTGAAATGAGCTGGATAACATCAGCGTTTTCTCCAGAGCGGCTGTACAGCCGAATCAAATTCTGTTGTATTACTTTCCTGTTTAACACTGTGAAGCTGCTTTGAAACAATCGGTATTGTAAAAAGCGCTACAAAAATAAAGGTGACTATATAAAAATGTGATAGTCTCAAGCATGAATTTTAGGATAAACAGATCTTTCTTGCCAAAACAGTTCATATATCTCAGTATTTCAATAAATTGGTTTCTTCACCTCCCACAAATGGCCAACGACGGGTGCATCGGCCCAGGAGTGTTCTGCATTCAATCCCATAGTGCCGTTCTTGAACACAATAAGGTTGAAAGACTTATCGAACCACCTGGAGAAAAAAAAACACACACACACAATGAAGTGTAATAATAATAGCTAAAACACAAATGTGTGTTTTTTTTTTTAAAGGAACACGCCAACTTTTTGGGACTTTAGCTTATTCACCGTATCCCCCAGAGTTAGATAAGTCCATACATACCCTTCTCATCTCCGTGTGTGCCATAACTCTGTCTGACACACACACCGCTAGCCTAGCTTAGCACAAAGACTGGAGGTAAATGGCTCCAGCTAGCCTACTGCTCAATACGTGACAAAATAACGCCAACATTTTCCTATTTACATGTTGTGATGTGTATGGTTACATTGTGTACAAATAACAAGTTTATATGAGACACAGCCATCTTATAAACGTATACATACTGGGGACCATATTCTCAGAAGGCGCAGCACTGCTCTACTTCTGCGGAGTGATTTGATCGCAAGCCCCGTTATTACTTCCCGTCAACAAAACCAACGTGACTAGGTAGCCAGAGCGCCTTCATCACAACACATTACTCAGGGTTCCTACACAATTTTCATTTCAAAATTCCATACTTTTCCAGACTCTAATTTCCAGACTTCCTACAGATTTTTCCGACCATATTTAACTTGTTCTGATAAAATTTTTTCAAATTCAACTGCTAACAAGTGTTACATTCTAAAGATTTAGTATTGGCGTTTTTGCCTTTTATTAGGATAGGAAAGTAGCTAGACAGGAAGTAAGGTGGGAGAGAGAGGGGGGCGGGATTGGGAAAAGTCCATGAGGCAGGACTCGAACTCTGGTCTCCCGAAGCACAAAGCACTACATGGCGACGCACTTACCCACAATGCTATCGGCACCGACAAGTATGTTACACTCTGAGTCAAAACCTCTATGTAGGCTATCTAATATTTAGAAATCCTATATTAAAATATTGCTTTTTGTGACCTTAAAGATCAAAATGCTAAATCAGTCACAATTTTTTTAAAGGGTTATTAATTTACCCAAAAATTTAATTTCTATCATAATTTACTTACCCTCATGTCATTCTAAACTAATAAGACTTTTGTTAATCTTGGACACATGAAGATATTTAAAGGATTAGTTCACCTCAAAATGAAAATGTCCTAATCATTTACTCACCCCAATGCCATCCAAAATGGCAACCAACTCAGTTGGTTGTTCAAAAACTTAATTTATCTTTCACTGAAGAAAGTAAGTCATGGATATCTTGGATGGCATTGAGGTGAGTAAATGATTAGGACATTTTCATTTTGGGGTGAACAAGTCCTTTAATAAAGGGACTGAAATCTCTCAGATTTAAAATATTAAAAATGTTAATATAATAAAGTCGTATAGTTTTGAAAGACATGGGGGTGAATAAATGACAAATTTTCATTTTGGGTGTACTATTCCTTTAAGAACTCCACCATCGACTCTGTTTTATCCTCAAACCCAACTTGCTTTCTCAAACTACGAAGTGCTGTGTTAACCACTGTTGAACTGTGAAAAGGAAGGAACACACAGGTCTGACCTTTACTGCCATAGCTAGGCTACAAGTTTTTCATTCATTGAAAAAAACGATTGTGTATATATCTATTATATATATAAGTAAATTCTTAATTTTATATTTAGAAAATTAAATAGGGACAATAGTCTGGAAACATAAATATTTTTCCATACTCTGATTTATTTTTTCCATACTTTTCCAGACCTGGAAATTACTCAAATCAAATTCCATACTTTTCCAAACCAAATATATATATATATATATATATATATATATATATATATATATATATATATATATATATATATATATATTCGCAGTATGAAGTCCCAAAAAGTCGACGTGTTCCTTTAAAGAAGTCTACAGTGTCACATGATCCTTCAGAAATCATTCTAATTTGATGATTTGCTGCTATTATTATTATTACTGATTAAAACATGTTATTTCTTAAAAACAGCTGTGCTGCTTAAAGGGATAGTTCACCCAAAAATGACAATTTTTTTCTCCTGCTGAACACAAAAGAAGATATTCTGAATGTTAGCTTCCATAGTATGGAGGAAAAAAATACTATGAAAGTCCCAGCCTGTTTTCTTGTGAGGACTTTTATTATTTCCTGTCTTGTGTCATGTTTTGTAGTCCATTGTAGTTTTTCATGTTGATTAGTTCTCCCAGGTGTTTCCCATTTAGCCACTCCCTCTTGTAATCTTGTTAACTTCGTTTCCCTGTGTGTATATATACCCCAGTGCTTCAGTTGTTGTTTTTCGGTCGTTTCTCCTGCATATGTGTTCCTGTCATTGTGGATTTACTTTTGTTTTTGGATTTTTTCCCCTGTTTTTGTCTTCAATAAATGTTATTACTGCATTTGGATTCCAACTCAGCCTCATCCCTGCTCAAACGTTACACAATGAGGTCCAGCAGAATTTCAGAATTTTCATTTTTGGGTGAACTATCCCTTTAATATTTTTGTGGAAATCATGATTCTTTGAAGAATAGAAAATTCAAAAGAACAGCATTTATTTGAAATAGAAATATTTTGTAACATTATAATTGTCTTTACTGTCACTTTTGATCAATTAAATGTCCTTGCTGAATAAAAAAGTATTAATTTCTTTCCAAAAAATAAATAAAACAAATTCTTACTGACCCCAAACTTTTTGAATAGTAGTGTACATTCAATTAAAAATGAAATCATTTCTTAAAATAAATATACTATGTTTTGCAATAGGTGATCTTATAATCTAATCTAGTTGTAATCACGAGAGCTCTTAGTCACCTGTCATTGCACTTTCCGTGGAGCAGAGATTTGCCATAGCTGTCCAGCGACTCGACCGGATTGTCCAGCTTGTAACGCTGTTCGCTGTCGTCCAGAGTAACAAAGAAAGCGGCCTTCTCCACAGCATCCAGAGACTGCTTGTTCTTCCCGCGAATGAAGAACTGTGAGCGGGCTTTGGCCCAGGGAACTCTGGATAATGGGGAACAAAAGCCTAGATATAATCACTTGGCTCACTGCATGTCCTTTAATGTGCTTTGATCACATTTCATGGAACAGAAAGAGAGGAAATACAGTTTCCTGAATGAAAGCTGAGATTTGTAGATTTAGCGGCCGCAGGATGTTTCCTGCTCAACTGCAGGGGGATGCAACCACAAACCTCAATTAAACAGATTGCAGATTGTGACCTTTTACAAAGTCTTGATTTTGTTTTTGGGGTCTACTAGAATATGGTTTAATGTTTGAATGTCAAAAACCCATTATTTTTCACATATTTGACATTGTTGCAGCTCCTCTCTTCCCAGTCTGTCAGTATCGCTCTGTTCAGTTCCTGTCTCTATGAAGCCTATTCTTCCGCTGGATTTTCAAAAGTATGTTAAGTTCTTTAAAATACATCCACAAGTTTTTCACACTGGACTTATTTAGGGGACATCGATGTTACATTTCCATGGCGCTAAACATGAACTGTGATTGGTTGCTTTACATAAAATGACCTGTGATTGGCTGCTTTACATAAAATAAATTTGTCTCGTTGAGAAATGGCTGACATGGGCTGTGTTTACACGTCTTTTTGTTAAAATCTACAGTTAATGTGTGACAAAACGTAGTTTTAAGACTTTTTGGGGCAATAATGTAAGTGTTTAAAGCTCAAATCTGTGGTTTATTTATAAAAAAGAGTGCCTATTTGAACATTTTATCTGGCGTTTTTGGAGTTGTGAGATCCAGGCAATCAGCGGTGCTCCGCGCTTGTTAACCCCAGCGAGAGCAGCCTTTCCTCGGCTAGTCCTTCAGACATTTGCCGCTGGCTCTGATGCCTCTGTGGTGCCTCGAGCTATAATTCGTCTTGTGTAGATGTAACGGCCGATCTTTGGTCTCATGGATCTATAATTTGTTCCATGGCAAATTGTTTAGGCTGAGGGCAAAGTGAAGTTTCATTACTTTTTTTAACTATTTAACTTTACGTTACCGTTGTAGCAGACTAGCACTGACTTTGAATGTTTTGACAGAATTGTTGTATAGCTTATTATACCTTTTACTTATACTTTTGTATTATTGATCATACATAAACTGGCATATAACAAAAAGAGACTGGGTTGTGTTTCATGTCATTTAATGTTATCACAGTGATAATCACTTGCACACTTGTCTGAACCAGATATGAATATATGATTCATATAAACCAGACTTTCTCCTCATTGTTGTCACTACACGGCGCGAATATCCACCAAAGTTCAGCGTGAATCACACGTCAAACGCTCAATTCGCGCAAATCGCGTCATTCGCGCCACCTCATTCGTGCGAATCGCGTCATTCGTGCCACCTCATTCGTGCGAATCGCGTCATTCGCGCCACCTCATTCGCAGAGATGTATAGTAACGAACACGAGCGTCTTGCGCTCAAATTGCTCTCTATTTGTTTACATAGTTAATGTGCACTGTGAAGTAACATATACAAACAATGAACAGCTGTATTTTTATTAACTAAGATTAACGAGATTAATAAATACAGTAACAAATGTATTGATCATGGTTAGTTCATGTTAGTTATTAGTCTAATACATTAACTAATGTAATGTTAACAAATCAAACCATATTGTAAAGTGTTACAAACAAATCATTTACTCAGAACATCTCTTGAAATGAGAATATAAGTGTGCTTACCCCATTTTATTTTAGTAAGAGTGGTTATAGTAAGATTTAATCTTAATGAACTACAGTATTTTCAGGTTATTTATATGACAATATGTAGAAAAATTACCTACCAACATTGTAATTTTCCTTAGCTTAATCATTTGAAATAATGAAAACAATATGATGTTCAAACTTTTGACTACTTTCTTTAATAACTACATAACACAATACTTGTACTTTTACTTTCAGTACTTGAGTAGTACATTTTAAAATAAACTACTCGCAATACTTAAGTACAAAAAATGTTGAATACTTTAGTACTTCTACTTAAGTGTGGTGCTTAAAGAGCACTTCAACTTCTACTCAAGTCACTTTTTTGATAAGGAACTTGTACTTTTACTCAAGTATGTGTCTCTAGTACTTTATACATCTCTGCTCATTCGTGCGAATCGCGCCGCAGAATGTCTATTCGTGTCTTTGCATTGACTTAATATGTAAATCACTCGCGCAAAACGCGTCATTCGCGTCCGGTGTGAAAGCACCATAAGGCTATGTTCACACTTTCAGACCAAATCATATTATTTGTGTATCTGATTGGAATCTGATCTGATGTGTTTGTTCCCAGAAGAAAACTTAAAACTACAATGTAGACAGGGAGTTCAGAAACAGTGTTACTGATATAGACAATAACTCCCTTTGGAGTGACTTTGTAGACCTTTTTCATGTTCCAACAGCAACATCACACACTAAAGAAAGATGAAAATGTAAAAAAAGAAAAGAGGCATAATAGGCCCTCTTTAAAGCAATCTCATTGACCATGATATTTAAACATTTTAACTTGTTTTATCATATTACCAGGCTGCAAAAAGTAGAAGTATTTTAAAAATTAAATTAAATAATAATAATAAAATAAGCCGTCACCTGTCGCCCGCTGTCAAAGCGGCCAGCAGCTCCTCTCCTGGCTGAGGTTCGGACTTGTCCGCCAAGATCCTCTCAATCTGCTGCTCAATCTCCCGAGGCAACAGCAACCGTCCGTCGTAGAACATCCACACCTTGTAAAAGCGGCCCTTATGGAATACGGCGATGTGTTTGCTCTCATTCACATGCTGAAGGACGTCTGATGAAGAATATGGACATGAAGGATGTGGAGGTGTAGAAATGTGCATGAAATCAAAGGAGCATTATTCAACAATTATTTGTGCAATTGAAATGGTGTCATATTTAGACTGTATTTGTTATGGGTTAAATGATTAATGGTGGTCAGTAGACAATGATGAGTAAAGCAGGTGAAAGAAAATGCAAAGTACAGGAGAAGAAAGTCCAAACGCTTGTTTTTCTACACTGAACACATGTACATTAAGCTACTTGTTACATGACCACTAATCAAATATATGAAATATTGATTTGAGTAAAAAATTGGCTGCCTGTGAGTTTAGCAGCCATTAAATAGAAAAATATTTGGATTCGAAAAATAAAACAGTTGTGTAATAAAATGTATATTTTATAATTGTAATTTTAAATGATATTTTTTTAGGTAGTACCAGTTTCTAAAATTCCAATAATTAATCGTAATACATTATTATATCATTATTAATTATTATTGTGTGATCTGATGGAGATACATAAGCCGTTTATTATTATTATTATTTGGTTTTCTGCATTAAAGGTATATTTGCACTCTGAATTATAGTTATTCTAAATTATTTTAATCTATTTAAGTTTAGTAATAATTTATTATTAGATTTGAATAGTAATAATTAGCTAACAAATCCAATAGATTTCACTGCCATTATATTTTGTTACTTTACATTACATTATTATTATATTACTTTTCTAAATGTCATAAGTCAAAGTAATTAGTTAGTACAAATTACAACTAATTCAGAATTCAAAACTGCACGCTTGTTCCCCACTTGATTATTATATTACATTAATATTCTAAATTATACTGTAAGTCATAAGATGAAGTATATTAGTTACTAAACTAGAATCAATTCAGCATTTAAAACCATTCATTGAGTTTGTTATAAATTAGTGGCAATAAAGATAACAGATATATTTGACTGGCGCACCTACATGACCAGACGGGTGTACAAACATGCCTGTTCCTCATTCATCATGTTTAAGATAACAGGTTAATCATTCAATCGCACAATTAGGTTATTAAGTTATGAAACGGTTAAGCACAAGTTAATCAGACAAAGCGAATTCCTCGCCATCTGCTTCCTCTAGAAACATCAGTTATATAGAGTGCAGTATTAAAAGCAAACCCAAACCGTCTAGCGCATGCATTTTAGGCCCACAGCAGTCACTCACTCGCTAGCATCTGAAAAGCGGGATTAATTGCCAAATGAAGGCGTTTGAAGCAGGCGAGAGGGAAGCTCTACCTGCTTCTACACCTGGAACTCGACTGGTGTTGAACATACGCTCGTACTGAGCAGAGCACATGGGGATAGTGTTTAGAGCCATGAGCTGTGAAGCAGAACGGAAGGTCAAACACTAACAGGAGAAACAAGGAAGAAACCCAAAATACCCCTATGGAAACCTGGAGAGGAAAACAGACTAATGGAAAACAAGATGTGAGAGGAGTGAAGGATCATCAGGAGAAAGGAATTCATGACTAGCCTCCGGATAACAGCACAGTACTGGATACAGTCACTTTAATAATAAGCAAATGATATCTTCTAAGAACAATTTCAAAACTATATTGGTCAGGCAGATAAAATGTATGATATCTGCTATTTTCAGATTATTTGTAAGTGGTTGACTAATACGTGTTTTCCAATGGCCCAAGCTAATTTGTGACTGATTGACAACATTACAAAAAAAAAAAAAAAAAAAAAGATTAAACAAAAAAAGAACACAGTTTAAAGATTGCAAAATGAAACATTCATAAAATTGCTGAAATTAAGACAAGAATACCAATTAAATTTATTTTAGACAATATTATGGCTGTTACCTTACAAGATATTAATTGAATTATATATATATATATATATATATATATATATATATATATATATATATATATATATATATATATATATATATATATATATATATATATATATATATATATATATATATATATATATATATATATATATATATATATATACAATTCAAAAATAAAATCATAATTTAATATTATTTAAAATGTAATTAGAATTACAAAATGTATAGAAAGAAATTGTAAAAAAAAATCTAAATAAAGAAAGTCATAAAGGATAAATGAAATAGTTTATTTAATATATATATATATATATATATATATATATATATATATATATATATATATATATATATATATATATATATATATATATATATATATATATATATATATATATATATATATATATATACAATATATTATATATTAAATGAAAATATGTGTATATATAATATAAAAATATTATTAAAATAATACGATGTCAAAATATATAAAATAATATATTATATTATTATTTATAATATAAATAACATAATAATTATATAACATATAAAATAATATATTTTTATTTATCATAATAATGTTTACTTTTTTAACTATTTAATTATTTCTTTAATTGGCCGATATACTGGTATATCACTATTATCGTTACTGGCTAATGACTATTAATTAAAAATGACATCTAATATTAAACTTATTATAAGGTTAATTAAAAATGATATAGAAAGAAATTGTACCAAAATACAAAGAAAGAAAGTCATACAGGTTACCAATGACATGAGGGTGAATCAAATAAAATTATATAAAAAGAGTGTGAAATAAAGAGAAGTATTATATGATTAAAATAATACAATAAAATATTCAATATAATATATTATCATTTATGAAATAAAATAAAACAAATATTAACAAAATAATATATTATTATGTATTATAATAATGATTATTATGATTATAATTATCATTCATTTTTTCAGCTATTTAACTATTTCTTTAATTATTCAATTGTATGATATCAAATAAATTGGAATTATCGATCATTGTTTTCCCTGCTCTCTAGAAATCAGCCAATAAAAAGCCTGTACCAGTCGACCACTGTAAGTCAATCAATACGCAGTGCTGTATATACAGTCTACTGTGCCGTTGTCCTGAGGCTGAGGCTGAGGCTGAGGCTGCTGGAGCAGAGGAAGGAGCGTGGGTTAGGTGTGGGACATGGCGGACGAGCCCCTCCTCTTACCTGTCTCAAGCCCGGGAATGCGGGACGTGTTAAACATCCGATCCCACTGTGCCGAGCACAGTGGCACTCGGTTCTCCAGCAAGTATATCTGTGCATGCGGTGTGTGAGTGCACATCGCAAACGCAGCAACGTCCGGGTGCGAGGAACAAAACAGAAGATCGTTTATGAGGGGGGCTCTTTCACAGTCATGCAGACAGTAGAGGAGGTTAGAGAGAGAGAGAGAGAGAGGCATGGTATGACAGGAAAAACAGCCTTTTCAACATGGGTCTACTGATTCAGTCATTATACAATACAAATGAAAACAAAACAAAATCAATAGACATCAACATGTACTAAAACAAGTTTGATATGAAGTAGGAGGGACAAAAACATTCTTATAAAACAATATGGGCTGGAAAAATTATTAAAACATATCGCCCCAGACCTATGGAGCATATCTTACATTTCATACAGTTGATTGGTGACAAACATGAAGCAGGGAAACAATTATATATATATATATATATATATATATATATATATATATATATATATAAATATTAGGGCTGTCAAACGATTAATCGCATCCAAAATAAAAGTTTGTGTTTACAAAATATATGTGTGTTTACTGTGTATAATTATTATGTATATATAAATACACACACATACTACACACATATATATATATATATAAAAAATTCTTAAATATGTACATATGTATGTGTGTTTTACAATCCACGCCTGTCCCGGACTCCGTTTCCCAGAATCCTCCCTGTCTCACACCTGAATTCACTCCTTCATTATCTCTCCCGCTCTCCCTGGATTCCCTGCACCTGGTCCTCATCATCTGCACTCCCTTTATATGGAACTCACTCCCAACACTTGTCCGTTCTATTGTTATGTTTGCTGATGTATGGGGGTTATGTTATCGTTTCGTTCCGCCTATAATAAACCCGTCCTTCGTGGAAGCTCCGAATCCTGACTCTTGCTGCACTATACACTTGTAACAGAGTGTGTGTTTATATATACATAACAATTATACACAATACACACATATATTATGTAAACACACAAACATGTAGAGTGTAGAATGTAGAGTGTTTGACAGCCCTAATATACTATATATATATTTAGTTTTTTTTTTCTCTTACCTGTTTATTTTACAATATTTTACAATATTACAGGTTTACTGTATTTTTACAAAATAAATGCAGCGTTGGTGATCCCCATAGACTTTCAAAAAACATTTAAAAAAATTAACTTACCGACCCCGAACTTTTGAATAGTAGAGTGTATGCATACTTAATAATATATTATACTGCATGTAGTATTAATTCACTGCACTATCAAAAATGTGATATAGTATATATATATATATATATATATATATACATAAAATGTAATGATCATGTAAAACTATATCATGACATATATACAGTTATTGCGATATACACTAGAGGTCGACCGATTCATCAGTTTTGCCGATTAATCGGCACCGATAGCTGATTGGTGAAACAATCGTTATCGGCAAAAATCAATACCGATCGTTTTTCTGGGTTGCGTCCATTGCTGGAGCGGCTGAGAAGAGAAGGGTGCGCTATCATTACACAGTACGAGAGCGTTGAGAAGGGTCTGCTGGCATTATATAGCACAAGAGCGGCCTCTAGAGGCAAAATAACAACTCACTGACGTTGTTTATATTGACACGTGAGGCTGCGCGCTGCACAGAGAGCGCAACACAGACACTGAAACGGTATGAATACAGAACACTTCAGTACATGTTGCCAATTCATTCTAAAGTAATTATTTGTTGACTAGTTGCTGCATTAGCAGGAAAAGAACAGCAGTGTGCATGCACGTTGTCGTCGAGGCTGAGAGGACGCTAACATTAGCCGTACCTCAAGTAGTTAAAACAATGTAACAACAACTAGTGATGTGAGAAAGCAAACTGTATCGTCAAGCAGCCGACAGAAATATAAACAAATCAGAAACGCATTCGATTTCAATACATATTTTGTTATTTTGATTAGATAATCGGCTGTAAACACGCTGTTTGGATCAATATGAATTGTTAACACTTTACAGTAATGTCCCATTTGTAACATTAACTAAGGTTAATAAATGCTGTAGAGGTATTATGCATTGTTCGTTTAATCTGTTAACCTTAGTTAATGCACTCTGAACTAACATGATCAGGGTACATTTGTATTGCTCAAATATTAATACATGCTGTAAAATGTATATTGCATAATGCATTTAGTTCATGTAAGCTAGCTAAATAAGCTAATACATCCTTGTTAACAAATGGGACTTGCAGTCTGTTACCTATGACATTTACATGCATGTTTCTAGGTTATAGCTAAAGAAACATTCATTTATAATATTATTTTAAAGTTTAAATTATTTTCTGTAGATTTTGATCTGTTAGAACTTCTCATTTTAATATATTCATATTTACATATGTAATTCAGCAATGTTTGGTTCAGTACTGTTTTTGTATTTATTTCGTGGAAGCACTGTTTTACTTGGAGTGTTATATTTTTATATTGTTTTAATTTTTTTATTATCCAGTGTCCATTTTAAAAACTATCGGCCGATTAATCGGTTAAGTGTGGTCCTACCTAGTTATCGGTATCGGTAAAATCCACTATCGGTCGACCTCTAATATACAGTGACTCTTGTCAAGAATTTTGCCGTGGCGCCCACCTCTGCTGCATTGCTTTTTACAAAATGTATCTACAAATAAAAGCAATAAACTAACTGACTCGCCCAAGCCTCGTCATTTGTTTCTGTGAAGTCAAAGACCTTGTGATTATTAAGGCTCAATTTACAGAAGTTAATGTTTCATCTGAAGTTCTGAGTAGTACCTTACCGCCACTAACCCATACATAACCCTGACCTATGAAACATTAACAATACAAGAGAACGTACTATACTCAAGGGAATTGTTCACCCAAAAGAGGTGGCCCTTTGTGTGAGAAACAGACCAACATTCAAACCTGTCCCATTATGACTGGTCAGTAAAACCAATGTCCTTTAACATCATTCACACCAGTGTGAACAAGATTTGAGAGCTTTTTTTTTTGACAAAAAGCTCTTGTATGACTTGGAAAAAAGCCTGTACAACTATTCCTTTAAGTCTAAGATCTATATTATGTAGGCATACCAAGGACGATAACTATAATGATAACAGTTATCGTTATAACAAAATTCCATGTAATCAACGATAAAAACATTGACAGCCAATCTTGCTTTAAAGAGCCCGAGCATTTAAAGCGGCAGATGACATAACTGCAGCACGTGCTTATAATAAACAAAACATTTTGTGTGTTGGTGTGGATGCTAATCGCTATCGTTATATTTATTGTTCTTGGTGTGAACGGGCCATTAAGGTGGATATTCTTAAAAGTGTGTGATTTCCTTCATCAGTGGTAAAACTAAGCCATTATCCTTAAATAGAACCAAAAATAGGTAATTTTATAGGTAGAATAGGTAGAAAATGTATGTATTGACTTCAGATTAGGAAATATAGACAAATATGTTTGTGTTACAGACTCTATCTTGGACTCACTGGTTTGATCTGCGCTCTGTCCAGTTTTCTTCTGTACATCATTATGGCGTGGATGGAGTTACCAGCACGGGCGGCTTGGAGGGAAGTGGGGATCACATAGAGGAAGTCCTGATAAAGACAGAGAAAGTGACATTCACTCTCCTGAGATGTTGCCATTGAACAGCGCTATGAACTTTTCACAGGAACAATCTCCCTTGAGAAACCTAAAGTTAAAGGTGTCATGAATTGAAAAAAATCAAATTTTCCTTTCGACATATTAGAGGTCATCATACTATAAGAATATCCTGTACGTTTCAGAACTGAAAACTTCCTTGATAGCTTTTATTTTAACCAAGCCCAGAGAACGAATCATTGTGGAATATGCCATGAAAGACCGCCTCTGCAGATGAAAATCAACGCCTACTTCATCATTGCAACTTTGGCCCCGCCCACTGGCGTGTTAGTGAGATGACGAGGAGAGAAGAGCAATACAGGATGGACTACAAATAACATTACCTTCCAAAGGATCTTAATGCTAGGAATGTGGTTATTTATTTTCAACAATGTGAATGCCTAAGTTGAGCATTATTTATTTGTATGTGGTACATTTCACTGTGGATTCTTTGGTAAATCAGTTGCAATTCGGCTTTACATACAGAGTTTTACGATATGGACTCGACAATAATACCACAATATATAAGTAACCGTGTTAATTCTAATGCCTGATCTGTGACATGCAGTGATTTCTGATATGTAATGATTCATGTACAGTCAGATGTTCTTAGTCTATGTGTCGGTAAATCAAACCAGTGACCCAAAACTCACGTAATAATCAACAAATCTCTTATTTACATTGTGTTTGCACTGTCAGTTATGATGAAAGCATTCGTTTGTGTGCCGAAATCTAGTTGCAAGGATGAGATCACTGCATCCATGCGCTCAACATGTCTGTGATCGACATGCCACAATTTGAATATAATGCAATATATCTAAATATAATGCTATAATCAACACTTTTCACGACAGTTGCCTTCAAACAGGGCACTCAAATCGGGCTAAATCTGGGGAGAAAACCGCCTTTTATTTCGAAATTATGACCATTTTTGATGTCAAAATCATACGTGCACCACAGGAAACATTATAAAACAATAAAACAATGCGGTTCATGACCCCTTTAAATTAGTTTCAAGAAACGTTTATCACCAGCACTAAGCCTTAATCACTACACATCAAAAATTGGTGCCGTGACCCAGATGGTAGATTGTGCTACAAGCAAAACATTTTTAATTCTTTCATATTTTCATGGATTATTTTTGAGTTTCATCATCTATTATATGTTTTTGAATATTTGAATATTTATTTATTTCTCACAAAAAACGAATTAACCATTTAATAATGGTCAACGGCCTTACCATTGCATAGTAGTTGCTGTTGACCATGATTGGTCCTCGGCCTCTGAGGTAAATATACTCCTCCCACCAGTCGCTGACCTGAGAGGACGCCAGTAGAAACAAATCTCAAATAAAGGTACATTAAGGTTAAATATTTAAGAAGCTTCATGCTATTTTGAAAGAAAGATGTATTTAAAATATACTGAAGAGCCAAAGCATTATGACCTTTATCACAGGTGAAGTGAATATCGTTGATTATCTCCACATTTTAAGGTCTGGGTAGATTAGATGGTAAACAAACAATCGGGAAATGGGCAGGAATAAAGATCTGAGCGACTTTGACAAGGGCCAAATTGTTATGGCAAGGCGACTGGGTCAGAGCATCTCTGAAACTGCAAGGCTTGTGTGTTGATCCCGGTCAGCAGTGTGAGAATTTACCAACAGTGGACCAAAGAGGCAACAAAGGCTATCACGTACGGTCCGAGCCAATAGAAGGTCTACTGTGGCACAATGCACACTACATTTTATTCTCAATCCAGATCTCAATCCAGTTGAGCATCTGTGGGATGTCCTGGACCAACAAGTTCGATCAACGGCGTCTTCACCTCGCAACCTACAGGACTTGAATGATCTGCTTAGTGCCAGAAACCACAGGACGCCTTCAGGGGTCTCGTAGAGTCTATGCCTTGGTGGGTTGGCACTGTTTTGGCAGTACCCGGAGGACCAACAGCGTATTAGGCATGTGGTAATAAAGTTTTGGCTCATCAGTGTAGGTTGTAAAGGTGATGATACACGGGGCAACTTTTTGAGCAATGTTGCAGAGCGATGTGGCTTGGGCACTTTCCCATTGAGAATGGGCAACAAATTTCTATCTGGATACTTTAGATCAGTCATGGGCCGTGTCTCACCTGGTTGCCCGTTGACGGCAACATTGCCCAGCAACATTGCTCAAAAAGTTGCCCTGTGTATCCTCACCTTATGGCATTTTTATAATTAGATATAATAAGACAAGACATTTTTTTAAATGTTCTCCTAATCCCTCAAGAAACGTTGGTGAGAGTACCTTTGAATAGTAGGCGCAGTGTCAACTTACGTAATTGGAGGTCCACCAGGATTTGAGCTTCAAGTACCACTGCAGTTTGGGGCCCAAGCTCTTCTCAAAGTCCTTTGCCAACCCCTCCATACGCTTATACTGTTCATCGTCCATCAGAGGACGAGCTGACTCAAGATACTGAAAAAAATATATAGAAGAGAAGAAGTGAGGGTACCTTTAAAAAAAACGGTTGAAAGGGTTACATTTTCAAAATGGTTGAAAATTCAGTATGTTATATTTAATTTATTGATGAATTTTAATGCACTATGAAAATGCTAGACTTACTCTTCTGACTGTGTCTTTTACAGGAGGCACTGGCAACCGCGGTAGTGAACTCTGGAAGCTGTACAACATTGGCTTTGGCCCAGAAAATAACTTCACCAATACCTGAGGTGAGGTCAAGAGTCAGACATGAGATAAGCATTACAACTTTCCAATAATAAAACCAGACATGTTCTTGTGATATCAGAAGAGCTATGACACAGTGACTCAGGGAACACTTCAAAAGAAACATGCCATTACTGGAACAGTGCTGAAATGATGTTATAACACAAATGCATTGGGACTTTGGACTTTTGCTGAATATACATAGGAAAATATTTACAAAGCTGGGTTGAAGTGTTAAACAAATGATTCCCCTAAAATGTAAAATTTGTCATATGGACCACAAAAATGGCTAATAATTTTGGGGGGTAAATTCTCCATCAGTGCCACACTCACCATCCAAATCTTTGTTTTCAGGGACAAAGATCCATGGCGATTGAACATCCAGCCATGCCAGGACAGCAAGCTCTTAAGGATGCTCCTCATAACGAAAGCCACAGTAATCCACAATCCTGTCCCAACCAGCACACCACCAACAATACGCTGCCCTTCTTCTGTTATGTACTTACTGTAGGGAAACACAGCTAGGTGAGAAATCATCTGCAATGCTATGGTAAAAGTACCATATGGTAGTTGCTGTACATGCTGTTGTAGCAGTTTTTATTCTAGCACACTACTGAAAAATTATAATAAATACTGGATGTCAACAGTGATATAAATACAGTAATTATATTTTTTTAAATAAAACTTTCATAAGAATTTCAGAGACATGGGATTGTTTGTCATGTGACTGCTCAAACCTGGCAGACTGCATGTGATACAGTAATAAAAACTGTTCAGGAAGTTACTTGTATAACATTGTAATCTGATTTGAAGATACTAGATTAGAAAAAAACTACAAGCAGAAACCTTTGATGGTTGAGCTATTCATTAGCAATGGATTTCGAAAATCTTCTGCTCTCAAGTTCAGTCATTTAAAAAATATAAAATATGTGTTTTTTACTGCACATTACAGGCATCCTGGTCTACGGTCCTTTCATGCTTTACAAAATATTACCATTGTAACCACAGTATCTGCCAAAACATTAACAAAACAAAATTAAACAAAATGAAAACTAAAGAAAATAAAAGAGAAGAAACAAAACAAAAGAAAACAAAAACAAAACAAACTAAATGAAAACAAAAGAAAAATTAAAAAGGAAAGGGAAAAAACAAACAAAACGAAATGAAAAAAGAAACAAAACAAAACAAAATTAACAAAATAGAAAAGAAAAGCAAAAAACAAACAAAATGAAAACAAAACAATAGAAAAGAGAAGAAACAAAACAAACAAAACCAAATGAAAAGAAAACAAACAAACAAAACAAAATGAAAACAAACAAAAAACAAAATTAAAACAATATAAAAGAAAAGACACAAAACAAAATGAAAAAAGAAAAGAAAAGGAAAAAACTAACAAAAAACTAAATTAAAACAAAAGAAATGAAAAGAAAAGGAAAGGAAAGGAAAAACAAACTAAACTAAACTAAATGAAAACAAAAGAAAATAAAAGACACAAAACAAAATGAAAAAAGAAAAGAAAACGAAAAAACTAACAAAAAACTAAATTAAAACAAAATGAAAAAAGAAAAGAAAAGAAAAGGAAAAACTAACTAAACTAAATGAAAACAATAGAAAAGAAAAGAAAAGAAAAGGAAAAACAAACTAAACAAAATGAAAAGATAACAAAACAAAACAAAAGGAAAAACAAACTAAACAAAATGTGGGAGTGACTGTAGAATTGATATCTTTCTCTCTTCTGACGTTCTGCCGTTATCAGTCTCTTTTTGTACACTACTGTGTACACACAAAATATATATTTAATGTAGTCTCTTATTCACGGCTTTAGAAGTTTACCCGACTATGCCGAGTTCTGCTTCTGAGAAGAACCCGGAAATGTGAAAAGGGTCAATGAACAGATTCCAAATGCATTGTTAATAAATACTGGCTAACAGAGGACTGTTTATCAGAGGCTTACCTGATTGGTAGGTGTGTGGACAGCTTAGTGAATACCCCAAGGGACGGGTCTATTTTGGCATATTTGCTGGTGGACATATAACCCACCAAAACAACCAGGAGCCCCGAAGGACTTCCTGGATAGACCCCAGTCATGACACCATTCTACAGAAACACAGAATAATGTAATATTAAACAAATATATAATATAATATAATATAATAATTTATACAACAGTTCTTTCTGGTTCTCAAATCTGATATTCTCCCAGTATCAGCACTTGAACCGTTCCACCGTTTGTAGCAAATCCACCATATATATATATATATTTTTTTACAAATACTAATAATCAGAAATGTTTCTTGAGCAGCAAATCATCATATTGGAATGATTTCTGAAGGATCATGATTTGTACAGCCATATCTGATCATATTTACCAGGGGTGCCAATAATTCTGACCCCAACTGTATATATATCACAGCTCTAATAAAACTTTAAAATTGGGCTTAGCAATCATTTTTCAGAGCACAAACTATCTTTAAAAAAATCAGTTTTCAAAATGACAAACCCAGTGCTGATTAGATCGCATTATTCATGTGCAGGAACGCTTTAATGAATTCCACAAGGTCACCTTGAACCTGATGAACCTCTTCTTCCAGGAGTGAATGCCTGACAGGTAGATCTGGCGCAGGGCCTCGTGGCACAGATGCAGGTCGATGCCATCAGGAGTGACGGTGAACTGGAAGGCCACCGCCTGATGCGCTTCTGCCATGCTGACTGCACACTGTCACTGCGACGGTGAAGAGTAAAAGAGCCTTTAGACATCAAGAGTCATAAATCAAGTGTGGTTGCACTTTATTTTACAGTACATGTACTTACAGTGTACTTACCTAAGAATGTACTGGGTAATATAAGGTAACTACCATTGTTGGGGAGTAGCTATTTACATGTAACTAGATTACGTCATTTAATTACATATTAAATGTAACTGTAATCCGTTTTTTTTATTTATTGAATTACAGTTACCTCTGAAAATGTTAATGATTACAAAGGGGGTTACACCTGAATATTTTCAGTAAAAGTAAAAGCTTGGATATGTTGAATAATTTGTTGCTTTGCCTGTTTTTGATGTGTCTCCTGCCCGTTTAGTAAAGCGATGCTATTCTGATGCTTTTGATTGGCTATCTTTTTTGAATTTGCAGCGTCTGCCAATTACATCAATCCACATCGGTGATACAACCTGTCTGAGAACTGACACCATGGCGAGCGATAAAAAACACATTTCAGTGCTGGAAATTAGAAAAGTAATCAAAAAGTAATCAAATGTAATCAGTTATATTAAAGGTGAACTATGTAAGATTTTTGCAGTAAAATACCCAAAAACCACTAGGCCAGTGTTATATATTTTGTTCAGTTGAGTACTTGTTGTAGATGTTTCCAACTATTTGTAAATCGTGAGAAATTGCTATTTTAACCAAGGAAACGGGATGTGTAAGCTATGCGTTTGAGGGAGTCGCCTGTCGATTGCGTCTTATCTGCGTCACCCTCGGTTACTGGTTTTATTTAGCAGAAACGCTTTACTCTAACTGCAGTGTGAACAAGTGTCATAGCAGCCGCGGAGAGAACGTCATAACTTACTTTTCAACACACTCAGATATATCTATTACGATAAACAGAGTTGCGTTACCTCATACTCATGACTGGAAAAGAGGAAGTGGTGCCGGCGACCGTGTCATAATAAAAGTCCTGCCGCCGACTATGCCATAATAACAGTCCCGCTCTTCAATCGCTCCTGCGGCCTTGCTCAGCTCCACAACACTCGCTCCTGCTCTGCTTCATACTACAGTAATGTTAATAATCGCATCCATGAACATTATTTCTGCCCGAGTCCTATCCTGACTAGAGCTGCAACTAACGATTATTTTTTCGATTAGTCGACTAATCTAACGATTATTTTTCCGGATTAATTTTACGATTCTTTTTTTTACTGATTATTGTATTTCAAAGAGGGTAGTGAATTTGTATATTATTTTAACATGAAATCAATGAATGGTGACAATATTAATTGTATTTCAGGAAGGGTAGTGTACATAGTATGCCATTTTATAATGAAATATATGGACACAAGAAGTATTTTCACAAGTAACTATTCATCATAAAATGTATACAGAGTAGGCCTAATTAGGAAAAGTTGTTTACTATAGTAGTTGAGTATGATTTACTTATTGATTTGTGTCAATAGTAAACGAAAATGCACTTGTATTTATCTGCAAAAGGTTCACATACTGGAGCTTTCAGCATAGTGTTAATGTATAACTAGTCGTCTATTTTGAAGATATACATGTGCATAAACAACGACTAAAGCTGCCAGAAGTTTTTGCCAAAATTTCAAAGACATATTTAAATGATTAAAGCTAGAGGCATATCTTAACTTTAATATTACTTTAATCATGTAAACTACCTACATACAGCATGTTATTATGCATATGTGTTTGGGACAGAGGTGAACCAGGTCGCATTAACAGGAGATATATGCAGCCCATAATAAATAAAAGCACAAGACGTACTGGAGTCGGAGAAGAACACCGGAAAATGTGACCGTCTGTTGCAATACACGCGCCACGGTTCAGCTGCGCGAGAGAACACTGGCAGCAGGGTTGCAAGGTTTTCACAACAAAACCCACCCATTCGTTACTCAAAACTAGCCCAAAACAAGCCCAATCGCGTTTCGGGGAGGTTCTCCGGTAAACATCGCGTTCGGGGGGTTAAATATGTAAATATTTCCCAAGATTCTGCCCTCAAACGTGGCATCATCAAACTACGCCTTTGTTTTGAACAGGCGACCTCTAGTGGACGGAAAAGTTACATAGTGTAGCTTTAATTTAATAAAGCCATAAATAGGGTAACTTATAATCTGTAACCTAATACATTTCCAAAGTAACCTTCCCAACACTGGTAACTACATGGGTAAAGGGTAGGTTTAGGGGTAGGTTCAAGGTTAGTACATAGTTATTACCCAGTTATTGCAATTACTAAGTACATAGAAAATGGGGAACAGGGGGCGTATTACAGAAACATCTTAACTTTAGAATCCTATCTTATCTGTTTGGTAACCATGGCAATTTCAGGTAGGACCTCATTTAGGACACAATCTATTACAGAATGACATTTCTTAAGTGCAAAATCTTATCTTAACTATGGATAAGAAACGGGTATTACAGAAGCATCCTAACTCGACAAGAAATCCTAAAAGCTGTCTTAACTTTAGGACAACCTCACTGGTTTGAAATCCAACGGAAATCCAACTTTTTCGAGAATGGCGTTACATTTGTTGATTATACAAGACAAAGAGCAGCAACCTTTGATGGTGGAGAGACTTTTGGACGACCCAGAGGATGTGCTACACTGATTGATGATAAAATACTCGTAAATAATTACAGACTTCAGCTGAACAATGACACTATTTTCTTTTAGAGCTGCTTTACAGCCAAAAGAAACTGTTTGCATAATTTAATCATTTTCCTGTTATCACTGTAAAGCCTCTTTGAAACAATGTGTATTGTTAAGCGCCATATAAATAAAGATGATTTGACTTGAAATTACTACGTCTAGTAAAAAAAAATTAGCATTAATTAAAGAACATAAAGCCACCTAATGTTAATTTCGGAAAATGTTGCTGTAATAAAACATTAGTCGTAATCTAATCGCACTTGTTCTACTGTTCAGTGTGACCATGACATAGAGCGGATTACAGAATGTGCTTTATTCACGGCCTGTGTGACTCTTTCACAAGCATTTGTATTGTAAACATCACTCTGATGAATAAAGCCACATGGATGTTTGAAAGGTCACAAAGATGTCTGACTTTTTGGAGAAATCATCACAAAATGAATCTTAATTTGTATTCCGAAGATGAATGCGGGTCCCATTACAGTGAAGTCCCCATTTTGCGCAGTCATGTTTCTACAGTAGCCCTAAACGGACAAACTGCTCTACAGAGCGCTAGCTACTCTCTGCTGTCTCAGACGACGACATCTTTGTCCTGTGTCGGCCACCGTAGCTTCTCTATCTGCTTTAAAGGGGAAGCGTGAGCAGTTGCAGTTCGCAAACCTCGCCGCTAGATGTCGCTAAAATTTACACACTGCACCTTTAAAGGAGCTGCCCCTTAAAAACGTGTCATTCCAGAAAGAGGGTCAGAATGAAGGTTGAAAATAATAGTTTTCCGCATATGTTTGTTTGTTTGTTTTTTAAAAACTGTATTAACATTATAAGTGAACCTCAAGGAACATATTAATATAATAATAAAAAAACTCCATGTCACCCCTTTAAAATATTATTTAATATCACTGAACCTGGTTACACAAGTAAAAGTATTTTAAGAATGTAGTCAGGCATAAATGGCTCTTTAAAGGTTATGGGTCCTATTTTAACGATTTGAGCACACGGTCTGAAGCGCCTGGCGCAGGTGCACTTACTGTGCGCTCACACCAGACGCGACTTGCGCGAATAAATCACGCTATTTGCGCGTAGTTGGACACTGGAACATTTTGAGTTTACTCGCTTCATTCGCGCGTGACATTCACTTCACAACAGACGCAAATTTGCGTCATGGAGGTTCTCGGTTTCGTTGCAAAATTGCTGACATGGATACGGCGAATAAGCTTAATTTGCTGGCTTGAGCTAGCTTGTAGTCTCAATATGTATATATATAGCTCAAATTGAGTAAAGAGCGCTTTTTACAACTTACGAGAATGTCCGACCTCCTCACTCACTTTCTTCCAAGCAAGATCCTTTTTATTCCTGTTTCTATAAAGTACGAAGATGTATAGTACAGCTCCGGGTATATGATTTTGTCCTCATTGTTGTCACAAGCTCCTGATTGGTTAACGCGGCGCGGATATCCGCAACGTTTTTTCAACTCGCGCAATTCGCACGTCAAACACTCAAAACGTTCAATTCGCGCCGTCATTTGCCCAAATCGTGTCACATGTAAATCACTCGCGTCTGGTGTGAACGCACCATTAGGGCGTGTCCAAATCCACTTTTGCTAATTTAACGACGGAAAAAGTTGTCGGCTCGCTAGGCGCATGCTCCAAAAGGGTTGTCCCTATTCTCTTAATGAGTCATGGTTGTGTTTTGGGCGTAACGTGCAATAAACCAATCAGAGTCTCATCTCCCATTCCCTTTAAAAGCCAGTCGCGCTTGCACAATGGCGGATTCCCTAATTACATGGTGGAATTTGCGAGCGGAAAGACTGAACGCTTCTCCAGAGAGGAATCCTTTTATTTTGAATAAATGTTTGTGTGCTCGTTTTCACACCTCGTTTTCAGACCAGCACGCCCATGGGCGAACAGACGGGCGCGAGTGCATTTGCTATTTAAACAACGTAAAAATGATAACTGGCGCTATTAAAACATTGTTCTTTTTATGTAAACATCCCCACCAGCACAACACGCCAACATTGGCTTAACCAATTAACCACGGGTTAAATGTAATCAATAATCATAATAATAAACAATATTATAAATGATATATTAGTGTTAAAGCACAAATACACAGACTTCCTTTATCAATCACCACTCAAACCTGTCTATACTTGGTCAAATGCACATAAATGCAATATTTTCATAATTGTTTATAACAGTGATACTATCATAATATAACGTGAATCTAATTAAATAATTACCATGAAGGTCATGTTTTGGAGGGCGCAATGTTTTCGCAAGTCATATTTCAGTTCCCCAGCAGTGGTGACCACGTGACGTGCCGCTGCAGATGGAAACTAGGGGAAAGGTCACGCGCTGCTCCAAAGCAGGGACTGTGTTGATGGTACACGCTGCTGGACGCCATTATGAGCTTTAATAAGCTTGTATTATATATTCTGCCACAAGGGGTAGAGTGTATCGTACAATAGAAAGGGGAACTATCGGCTTTTTAAATATCTGTCTTAAATATCTATTTGCATTCTTCCTGCACTATGAGCGAACTATTCAATTAAAGGGACACTTCACCAAAATAGGAAATGCATTATTTAGTCTTATTCCAAACTAATTAGACTTTTTTTCATCCGTGGTACATAAAAGGAGATATTAGACAGAGTTTTGGGGACTTTCATTCCCTTCCATCGCATAATTTGCTTACAATGAAAGTAAATGGTGACTTCTGTCATTCTGACTAATATCTCGTTTTGTGTTCCCGGGTTTGGATCAACATGAGGGTGAGCAAATGATTGTTAGTTAGTTAATAGTATTGAAATAACTGTTCCTTATGTACATCACGGACATATGTGCGTTATTAACATATAGCCTACATTAAAAAAATATTTGTAATTTCGCACACCTCTCAATAGTAAACTTATTTGTCCAAATCGATAACAATAAAAATCAATGCAATAAAAATTAAAAAAATAAATAAAAGGAATTCCAACGTACTAGTGGTTGCGCGCGCACAACAACAGTAACCGCGCGCCCTTCTCGTGCACTCTGCTTTGGAGAGATGCCCTGACATACCCGGGCACCTACTGACCCCGTTGCGCAACATTCACCAGGTGCTCTTGGGTGCCAGGATGTCAACACACAAGCATTTATGAACATGAACACTTATTGCACACCATAACTTGCATACATTTGTGTTTTGTTCAAAGAAAACTGCGTTGCTGTCCGGGATCACCTTGTGTTAGCACGACTGTCTTATACCATAGGACAAGAATAGCCTATACCAGATATGCGCTGGTGCACTTTCACCTACTTCACCCGGCGAACGAGCTCCACATTCAATCTCATACTGCGGCTTTAAGAGTTGATTTATTCGGGATTCTTACCTCTATGTCCCTTCCTGAAATAAGACCGATGTGGATTACTGTTTCCCTGTAGGAGACGCACCGTTTTGCCGCCGCCTGCTTTAAGTGTAAGCTATGAATGAATGTAATAAGGGTAATTTTTTTACCAAACCCGCCCCTCGACGTGACGTCACGCGGTATAGATAGCGGCGCGCGCGACAGCGACGCCTTGCAGGAATGAGCTCTGAGATGCGGATTGTAAAAATGACGTCAAAGGATAAAAAAAAACAAAAAAACATTCCACATAGCCTTTATAACATTAAGAGGGACACGTAGAAATATTTTAACATTTGTTTTGTAAATTAAATTACCTTTTTTAGGGAGAAATAGTGTTTGTGAGGGGAATTTATATTCACACACACCGATCAGGCATAACATTATGACCACTGACAGGTGAAGTGAATAAAACTAGTTATCTCTTCATCACGGCATCTGTTAGTGAGTGGGATATATTAGGCAGCAAGTGAACATTTTGTCCTCAAAGTTGATGTGTTAGAAGCAGGAAAAATGGGCAAGAGTAAGGATTTGAGCGAGTTTGACAAGGGCTAAATTGTGATGGCTAGACGACTGGGTGCGTGTGCATTGCTTACCTGGGGAACACATGGTGCACTATGGGAAGAAGGCAAGCCGGCGGAGGCAGTGTGATGTTTTGGGCAATGTTCTGCTGGGAAACCTTGGGTCCTGCCATCCATGTGGATGTTACTTTGACACGTACCACCTACCTAAGGGTTGTTGCAGACCATGTACAGCCTTTCATGGAAACGGTATTCCCTGGTGGCTGTGGCTCTTTCACAGGATAATGTGCCCTGCCACAAAGCAAAACTGGTTCAGGAATAGTTTGAGGAGCAGAACAACGAATTTGAGGTGTTGACTTGGCCTCCAAAGTCCCCAGATCTCAATCCAATTGAGCATCTGTGGGATGTGCTGAACAAACAAGTCTAATCCTTAGAGGCCCCCCCTCGCAACTTACAGGACTTAAAGGATCTGCTGCTAACATCTTGGTGCCAGATACCACAGCACACCTTCAGGGGTCTATCGGAGTCCATGCCTCGACGGGTCAGGGCGATTTTGGCAGCAAAAGGTGGACCAACACAATGTTAGGAATATGTTATGCCTGATCGGTGTGTAGGCATTTATTAACCTGTGTTGATATACAGTCAAACCAAAAATGATTAATACACCAGATTTTTTACTAGTGGGTGCAGGACACTATAGTTAATTTATGTAAGTGAGGACAGCAAAATAAAGTAAACTGTGACATATTATACCCACAAATTCTTCATACAGTGACTACCAGTAAAATTGATTAAAAAAATTGGGACACTTTGACCTGACCATGTTTTGCTGAAGTGTTTTTTCTTTAATTGCTAACGCGACCTTTCACACCGCAGACATACATTTTAAAATATATTACAACAGAAACCACGTTACTTTAAGTTGTAATAATATGTCGGAGTATTATTGTTTTTACTGTATTTTGCTCAAAACCAATGCAAAACTTTTTTGTAATATTTATTCATTTCATAAATGTTTTTCTCTTTTTTGGATCAATTTAAAGTGCCTTTGCTAAATAAAAGTTTTTCTTTTTTTTCTTCAATCTTACTTCTAACTTTTGAAGGGCATATCATGATTAAACAGTTTTCAACATTGATAAGAATAATAAATGATTTTAGAATGACTTCTGAAGGATCATATATATATATATATATATATATATATATATATATATATATATATATATATATATATATATATATATATATATATATATATATATATATATATATATATATATATATATATATTTATCTCTCTCTCTCTCTCTCTCTCTCTCTCTCTCTCTCTCTATATATATATATATATATATATATATATATATATATATATATATATATATATATATATATATATATATATATATATATTAGGGCTGTCAAAAATTGATTGCATCCGAAATAAAAGTTTGTGTTTACATAATATATGTGTGTGTACTCTGTTAATTATTATTTATATATAAATACACACACAAGCATGTATATTTAAGAAAAAAATATTATTTTTATATATAAAACATTTATATTTATATATATTATAGATTATATAAATGTATATACAGTATATACATGCAAATATTTCTTAAATATATACATGAATGTGTGTGTATTAATATATAAATTATAATTAACAGACTACACACACATATATTAGGCTATGTAAACACAAACTTTTATTTTGGATGCGATTAATCGCGATTAATCATTTGACAGCCCTAATATATATATATATATATATATATATATATATATATATATATATATATATATATATATATATATATATATATATATATATATATATATATATATATATATTGCCAGCATGCCTATACAACGTATGTGCATGTAATAAGGTTTATTAGGAATACATTTTAATCAAATGTGAGCTAAAATATTTTATTTTTATACGCAAAAAATACATTGGACGACAACTCATGCACATGGTCGCTATGCAGTGTTTTGATCATAGGTTTTGGTCCCCATGGCGCCGAAATCACCAGAGAAGCGAAACAACAGCCTCGCTCAGGTGGAGAGACACACGGGGCCAGAGCAGAAGCACATATGACGCTTACTTTCCCGTCTTTTAGGAGGAAGGGCAGCTAAATATGGGCTAGTGTAGTCTAATAAAGGTGATTTCGACCATACTTACCGCTTCACATGACAGAAG